>NW_008825149.1:814238-816484 GCF_000699105.1 Pygoscelis adeliae
TAGAGAGCGATGAGGTCTCCCCTCAGCCTCCTTTTCTCCAGGCTAAACAACCCCAGCTCCCTCAGCCGCTCCTCACAGGACTTGTTCTCCAGACCCTTCACCAGCCTCGTTGCCCTTCTCTGGACACGCTCCAGCACCTCAAAGTCTTTCTTGTAGTGGGGGACCCAAAACTGAACACAGTATTCGAGGTGCAGCCTCACCAGTGCCGAGTACAGGGGCACGATCACTTCCCTACTCCTGCTGGCCACACTAGTTCTGATATGGACCAGGTTGCCATTGGCCTTCTTGGCCGCCTGGGCACACTGCCGGCTCATGTTCAGCCGTCTTGTCAACCAGCACCCCCAGGTCCTTTTCTGCTGGGCAGCTTTCCAGTCACTCTTCCCCAAGCCTGTAGCGCTGCATGGGATTGTTGTGGCCAAAGTGCAGGACCTTGTTGAATCTCAGACTGTTGGCCTGCTTATTTGACAAGGAATCCCAGGTCAGAGCTTACCTGCTATTCTGTAGAGGGAAAAGTGCTTGCCACAGAAGTTAAGGGGCTCACGAAGCCCATACTGAGGGAAAGGATAAAGACAATATCTAATCTGCGGGGATTAGTTTGAATGGTCAGTTAACCACAAGAATTGTGATTTGGGCATCAATGTATGCTGTCAATTATTCTGGGCCTGACCATAAAAACCTCACTTCATACTAGGTTCTTGTAAAGCAATCATATAAGCTTGCAGTAAAAGAGCTGAGACAAATGGGTAGCAAATGTTATCATCCCAATTTGATTTTAAATAAGAAAGATGCAGCAATTGTGCTTTGGATTCTTACCAAAGTTAAGCTTGATGTGCCACCAGCCAAATTCATTCATTATACCCCTTGGTTTTATGATATTATACTTCAAAGTATTTTCTCTTCTTCTGGGCTATTTTATTACCCTCTCTTCATCCTCACAGAAGGTTTCTGTTGTTCATAGTGGGTGCATGATGTATTTTTGTTTGCACCTCATTCAGCTGAAGAATAAATGTCTGGATAAAATTTGCCACTTGAAAATGAAATGCTGTAAAAAACTAAACCCACAAGTTTGAAGTTCTCAGTGGGAAATTATTTCAAGTTCACCAGATAAATTAAATTTATATGTTAAATAAGTAACCTCTTAATAAATTTAAATAACCCTTCCTGGAAAATAGTTTATTTTTATGTTCTTTATTCCACCAAAACTGCATTGCAGTTTTCCAGTCTTTATATTTACATTATTTGCAACTCTTTCCATAAGTGCCAGTACAAATGTAACTGATGAAAATCCAGAATAGTCATACAAATGTTCCTGAAAGCAAGGTGCATTTCTGAGCAATTTTTTTCTGATGCGCAATAATATATATGTATATATTAACAAAGCTTCATAATATAAAATATCTTCCATGGCAAGTAAAACTTCTCCACTTACAGCTTATTCAGATTTCAGTTACATAGACTTCTGCATTTCAAGTTAGTGCAAATAATGGAAGAAAGAGCCTGAGCAGAATGATGTAAGTACAATGGAACAAGAGAAACAGCAAAATTTTACCAACTCCCTGCATATGGTTATAACATTTAATCAGTATATAATTAGTATTCTTTATATACAATGCATTTAAATAATTGGCTGGTCTGAACTATAGGAAACAAATTTACAAATTAAAATAAAATAATGTTTCACACAAATATGGAATGTCTGACAAATATAGGAAAATAAAATGCATCTAGTAACAAAACGTAAATCAAAAAGGTAAAAGATGTCTTCTCTGTCTTGGAAGATTTCAAGGCACTTTCTTGGCAAATCAGAATTCTCTTCTTAGTAGAAAGTCTGCAAGAGAAAAGGACATGCCATTTTATAACTAGTTTCAAAACACAGAGGCAGACCGCTTAGTATAATTCTGTTTATAAATCACAGTTTCCTGTGGACTGCATAAATCTTAACTACAGAATGCTAGTGGGTCTTGCCTTCCTGTGAACACTAATGAGTTTTGCCGTGGCAAATCCTCAGCGTTGACGCTAAGAGGTTCAACACATAGTGGGCCATGCTGCTGCATTTTACGAGGAAGTTTCCCGTGCATAGAGTCACGTGCATTTTTAGATTCTGGGTTTCATCGAATGCTTTACTTCCGTTTGCAAGGCTCTGAATTAGGGGGAGGGGGGAAACCAAAACAAACAAAAAAAAACCCCAACCAAAACCACCAAAACAAAACGCTAAAAGCCGTAACGGCGAGTAACTGCTACGAAGC
>NW_008825149.1:816607-830181 GCF_000699105.1 Pygoscelis adeliae
GCCTTCTCCATGGTCCTGAAACAGCCCGCGGCCGCTCCCCTCCAGCTCCCGCTACAGCTTGCGCTACCAGCTCCCGTGGGAAGATTGGCTTTTCCCCGGCAAAACTTCATTTCTAACAGGGAAAGACCACGTCTCCTCTTTGTATCCGGGCACTTACAGGAGAGGCAGGAAAACAGTCACATAATAGCACTGCAGTTGTTTTTTTGTGAGGAAAACGCAGCCTATTTCACTACATGCAGGAGAAATGCTTAAAATAGTTGTCAATCCTTCGAGTGGGAGAGTGTCCTTCTTCAAGGCAACCGAGAATCTCCGAGACTCTCTCAGATGTTAAAGCAAAGGCAAATTCCCTTACAGTAAACAGGAACTATGACCTTGTCCTCTCTAAGCTAGTGTGAGGGTGGTGAGGAAAACACATCCTCTGTGCCAAAAGATGGAGTAGAAGCAATCACAGAATCATGCTAGAAATGCAGTGTTATTGAGGGATGAACACATATAGCCCCTGTGCTGCCCTGCCTATTTGGAGAGAAGAGAGAGTGATTCCTGCCACCCTTCATCCTTCTCAGGAAAATGTTTCCATTCCAAGAAGAAACTGGATATGAGTAAACATGAAGACCTGAGCCTGTCTTATCTCTAGTGGAAACCAGCCACTCTATCAGCTTGGTGGAGGAACAGGGTGAGGGAGCACAGAGGCAGCTGGGAAACACTCAGAACATAGCTCTACTTTTTCCTATAATGTTTTCTCTATTTTTAACAAAGTAGAGAGAAAGTCAGCCTAGATACAACTTTAAGGGAACACAGTGCACACGAGCTGCTAACACTGCTTATCATTTAGACCCTCCCTTCCCCACGTCATCTCTTTGAGTGTATTTTTGGCAGGCAAATCAGAACACCTGGATTTGCAAATCATAGCAACTTTTGATCCTTTTGTCTTTTAAAGATGGAAATAGGATGAGACAGATGCTTCTGTTCTGTGGATATGGAGGCAGATCTTTGACTAATCCTCTTGAAAGAAAAGGGAAAAAAAAGTATTGGAACACCCAGAAATCTTTCTGGAAGCCCTGAGACATGAACCCAGAGGTTTAAAGGGATACAGGTGAGGGAAAAACACAGACTAAATAGGTGAAAGTGCAGAAAATGAGAGAGTGCTGGGATGTTTTAGAAAGCTGAGATTTGAAAGAGAACGCTAACAAACAAATGGGAATTTAGGCACCTCAAAAAATTTATTAAAAAACGGCATTCAGAAAAGGATTCCTGCCCTTAGTCATGAAAAGGAGATCCTGGCAAAGTAATGAGATCCCTAGTCAGTCTTTGTCTGGTTCAGTGCTCCTGATACATTCAAAACCATCTGCAAGACCTGGAAAGCAAGACGCCAAACAGACTGAAAATAGTTAAGAAAAGAAAAGAAGAAAAGAAAGAAATTATGTAATTTCTTCTCAGCACTGAAATATTGCCATATTCTTCAAAGCATTTTCTCACAGCCACCAAAATGAATCCCACCTCCACTTGGAAATCAAATCAGCTAACACTGACTCATATCCTACTCTTCCTTTCTTATTCTTGATTAGTATGAATTGAAGTCTTGATGCAGGAAGAAGTGACATACGCAACTCCCCCAAACTCCAAGCTTGCAGTATTTGTCAGGAGGAGGTGGTGAAAGGAAACCATCTTTGAAGAAATTTAAATAAATTAAATTCACTGATTTTGTATATTTTATTGGTCAATAATAACCAGTGCAGTTTTTCAAATCACTGTTGGAAGTGGAACCATCTTACTGATATTCAAACAACTGGAGAAAACAGCTCACTTGAAGATGTTGCTTTTATCAGTGGCAATGCTGTTTAATTAACACATTTAACATGTTATTCATAAACAAGGATAGACTGGTTCCTTCCACCACCTGTTACTTGAAGCCTTTAGCTTTGTCACATCTTTATGTTCAGTTTACTTCCATCACCATGAAGTGGTATTAACTTTAGAGAAATTCTCAGGAGACGATCTGGGAATGAAAAGTGGTCCCAAGGATTAATAAAGTGACAAGGGTATATACGAAAATTTCATTGGCAGACCTGAGACCAAGACATTCTGCTTCTTCAATGGATTAACAACGAAGCCCTCTTCTGAAAGGTCTGAAATAAATGTGTTGATGAAGACCTCATGCATTTTTCTTTCACCAACCAGACTCCTTCTTAAAATTTTGAACAGTAAGAGGGCATCCAGTGCATAATTATGGACTATGGTGCCACAAGTGACTTTTAGGAAATTACAGTAGGGCCTACCAGACGTATCTGTGCTTCTATGTATTTCCATGAGGAACCAGCCAGCCCTTACAGCAATGCCAGAGCTGTGTATAGATGCACTCTGTTAATACCACATTTCTGTATGCACTCCTGATAACAAGGTACAAGCATGAAGTAAATCACTAGACCATTCAACAAATAAGAAAATGAGTGGGAAAAATGATACTTACATAGCAAACATCCTAGGACTGTGTACACAAAGGGCTCATTGCTAATCTTGTTAGCAACCTTGCACACCTTTTATAATCTGTAAAACAAAATTGCCCACAGCAGTAATGAATCTCCGTTGCCAGATACCCTCAAAAAACTGCATAAAATTAAATGTAGAATTTGTGCTAGAATTTCAGACACTCTACACAGTGAAATCATTCTCTGATGGAAATTCATGAAATTATATGTGCATGATGCAAAATTAGATTGCACCTTATCCTAGCCAGGGCTCTAGAGGAAATGTGAGTGACAGTAGCAATCAGTTTTCTACCAGGTAGTTTTCTTCTAAGATGTAGAAGACCAGGTTCAACTCCCAACTTTACTTGAACGAGTTTAATTCATTAACTGGGAGGCTATTCTAACCAGCAGGCTATGAGGTAGTTTGAGGTCAGGCTCTTTCAAACTTTTTATTGTTCCACTCAGTATTAACATCGATGGAAATCCATATTTTCCATGTCTAAGTACATCTCCTAATCATCAGACTAGAGATACTAGTGTCCCACTTGCCATCTCTCTCTCTAGTGTCCTTGGTTCAAATGACCACTTGGTTCAAGTGGCCCCTGAGCCACTGCCATCCTTTCTGATGGAAAGACCTAACTATCTTGTAACAAGAAATACTGAGGTGCAATTTTCCTCTTTTGCTGGATAAGTATTTTAATAAAACTTAACAGAAATTGTGCCAAACAGCAAGAGATTGAATGCTAACCTAGGTTCAGTTCTTCAGGGAATGTTTGTACAGAATATAGCCATGTCAGCAAGAGAGGAAGTAAATCATCCTCAGACATCCTGTGGTGGCTAAGGTGTCCCTGAAAGAAAATATCAAACCCCTCTAAAGAGATAGGAAAAGATCCTGGCTATGATCAGCCTTGATAGCTATTCTAAACCCTGAGTGCTGGATAAGGTGGAGACAGTTCTGAGGATTCAGCTCTCCTTTTTAGATCAAGAGAACATTTCAGGTTGAGTGAAACTTATTGTCTGCTTTGGGTTTGGTTGACGTAAAGGAGAAAAAAAAAAACCCTGCTTTGGTTTCAATTGCATTTTTTATTTTAAATTTTGTTTAGATAGTTGTACTTAAAAATCAGTTCCTCACGTAGTCCTAACCAGAATCTTGTTTTTAAATTTAGCAAAAAGCTATTTAATTAAAAGAGAAATATTATGACTGTGTTTCTTCATAAATAAAGTGAAGCACTCAGGCAATACAGGGGAGTCCAAATAATATTCATATACTCTGGATCCATGTATCAAGGCATGCAATATGCAACATGCATTTGTTTGATGTTATGCAGCATGTAATAGATATGTGTCTAGCCTACTCATACGTCTACTTACAAAGCTATATGTATATCTTTTGAGGATCAGCCATGGATTTCTACATACCAACTTCTGATCAGTGTAAGGGTGGATGGATACGAGGGCTGCTCCAGCCCCTTTCAAAAGCCAGATCCTCTGAGATGCTGAGCTTTGGTGAGAGAGCACCTCAGCTGCTCACAAAAAGTGCTTACCATCTTTCTAAGTGAGGCAGACAAGAAGCGTCATTATTTTTTCATGTTAAATCCTGAAAAATTTCCAAAGCACGCTGGTCCATAGTTTGTGCTTAAACATCACCAATGAGATTCACCTTTTCTAATTAAATTATATTGCTTATTTTCCACTCACTTTATTTGAATTGTCCATTGCACTAGAAAATGCTGAAGTAACTTCTTTTTAAGGGATTTCCATTTTGTTTGGGTTTGTTTGTTTGTTTGTTTTGTTTGTTTGTTTGATCCATTTAGTAACATCTTAGGACAGTTTTATTTTTCAGTTTCTCTGACAAAATTACATTCAGGCTGTGTTAAAGCAAAGCTTTTGTGGATCTTATACTGGAATATTTTTTGATAAGGACTGCACATATCAATAACAGAAATGATGAATTAATGGATTTTCTGTTCTTTAATAATGGACATATAATAGAAATTATCATCACAAACTGAAATATACTAAAAAAATAAGATATAACCATACTATTGAGCGTTAAGAGAAGGTAGAGAATGGTTCAGATTTTATCTTATTGCACAAGTTAATAAGTAGAGGTAAAGGGAGCAGGAAGGAGAATATGGCTTCACATCTGCCCTCTGCATAGGCATGCCCGACTGGTTTTTCAGAGTGTAGTTTTCATTTCATTTATGTTAGTCTCACTTTGAAGGAACTCCATTATACGCAGCTGACTGCAAATGCATTAATAGAAAATCTTTGTATATTAGAAGACCTTGGGCATATTTTGTATTATAGTACTTACAGGCTGGCGTTGAGCAGTCCCTTGTGTTGTGATACAGTCGATGAAAGTGCTTGCTACACTCTGATGAAAATGTGACTGGCCCTGTTTGAAAGTAAGCAGGAGTTAACCACATGCTTTCAATGTCACTGCTTTGCAGCTTCAATGAATGACGGCAACACATAGAATTAAGTTCATTTTTTTTTGGCTAAAATTACATTTAGTCTTTTACTACACCTTAAACAATTATGATGCAACACAAGTATAAAAATGTTACTGAAATAACAGAAAGAAATACTATTGCTACGCTATTATGCTCACGATCTGAGTAACAGAAACATGGCCCTTGGAAACGATGGACTGGCTTAGCCTTGACATTCCAGTAATTCAAAATTAACAGTAAGATTTCTTATATGGTGAAAAATAGAATGGTGCAACCACAATAGAATTTAGTTTGCTCGGTAGTTGTCAGTAGTCTAATGTAGAAGGAATAATGTAGATGGAATGCAGATGTTTGTTATTTCTAAAGATAAATAAAAGCAACATTTTAAGCAAATATGAGTTTCTAAGCCCTAGAAAGATGAATTAGTTTCGTGTACTAATGCTTCTAATTTGCACATAGATGGTTTATGAAGTTCTTAATATACAGTGTGGGTGTTGAGGAAAAAAAATGACAGCTGAATAACATCTAGGAACCTGATCTCCTTTTAAAGTAGTCCTAGCCAGAAAGGGTGTAAATGTGCGGAGGGCAGCATGTGTCTCAACGTTTGGGTGAGGCAAATCCCTGTGTGCCCAGGGTGTAGTGTGCTGTGTCTTTGCTCTTCCAGCCCGTGATCCCTTCTCTGGATATACAGTGTCATCTGCCCACGTTAATATTTGATAAGAATATATAGCTACTGGTCTCCAAAACATGGCTCAAAGGTAACAAGTTGCCAAAGAGCCCTTCCATAATTGCTGATGGCCCTGGGAAGGCATTACTGATGGCATCCAAGTTGAAAAGGAGAGCAAATATGTAATATTTGCATCATGTAACCTGCTTAGCAATACTACCACTGACAGCTGGGGACAAGTTTCCTGTGATTTGGACAGAAAACACTGACATAAATTGATACTAACTGAACAAGACTAAATTTAACTTGCGTCCTCTAAATTCAGCACAAATACGAACCCTGAATAAGAATAGCTTATTTCAAGCAATGCTACAAGAGGATCCATATGAAGCACGCTGTGTTGACTAACTTTCCTGCCAGAAGAAGAT
This sequence comes from Pygoscelis adeliae, assembly GCF_000699105.1. Lineage (NCBI taxonomy): Eukaryota > Metazoa > Chordata > Aves > Sphenisciformes > Spheniscidae > Pygoscelis > Pygoscelis adeliae. The sequence continues at coordinate 822,624 of NW_008825149.1, forward strand.
AGAAAGCATTTCAGGGCAAAAATTATTTATTTCTCAACTTGAAAGGTGGTTTATCAGCCTGGTAGAACATACCAAGCCAATTCTCTCTGGATAGTGGAGCCAAACTACCAAAAGCTTGAGAGGATTCCTCTCTATGACAGTAAACACACTTGAACATTAGAGATATTTTACAGTAATATGTGGATTTCATGAGGTTTTTCAGCCACAAATAAGCTTTTCAACAAACTGACAAAGCAGCCTTTGCAACTTTGAACTGGAAGACTGTTGCCATTTTTTATCATCTGAGTGAGTAATTAGGCTCAAGAGAAAGTAGGTAATTTGAAATTATCCAAGATATAGGGAGATAACATCAGCTTTTGTCACTAAATAAATTCCATGACCCTTCAGTTAATATATGGTTTTCTAGCACTCTTCCTTACTGTCCTAGTTTTGGCTGGGATAGAGTCAATTTTCTTCTCAGTAGCTGGTACAGTGCTGTGTTTGGATTTAGGATGAGAATAATGTTGATAACACACTGATGTTTTAGTTCTTGCTAAGCAGTGCTTAGACTAAATTCCCATGCTCTACCAATTGAGAAGGCTGGAGGTGCACAAGAAGCTGGGAGGGGGCACAGCCAGGACAGCTGACCCAAACTGGCCCAAGGGACATTCCATACCATGTGACGTCATGCTCAGTACATAAACTGGGGGAAACTGGCTGGGGGGGGGCGCAGCTGCTCAGGGACTGGCTGGGCATTGGTCGGCAGGTGGTGAGCAATTGCATTGTGCAACCACAACACTTGCCATCAAAAATAGGCTATTAATTTTATTTGTGCCTTACAGAGCACTCTGTGTCAGCTGGCTTTTCAAGCTGAATTGATAGATAGCTTTATAACTCACAAGATTATTTATGATTTTTTCCTATAGTCGAGGACTGTTACATATGGTTCTTATTTGGCTTTAAAATGTGTCTACTATTCTTGGCATACTAGAAGTGTACAATAATTTTCTTAACCCTGAAACTGTAAAGATAATGGACTGTAAAGATAATGTTGATTTCCCCTTCTCTTCTTTTTTTCACAACTTCATTAGTTCAGGATGTTCTAACTCTCAAACTGGTAAGGACTATATCTGAACAGTTTACTTAACGAAAGTTAACAGAAAAAGGATTATGATTTGAACAGAATCAAGAAAAACAAAGTTAGGCTGTATTTTAAGAAAATGCCTGCCATTTACAGGACCTAATAAAGCTGTGGAAAAGAAAAAAACAGGCAGAAAACCCCTCACTGACGATCTTAAGAGCATAATTAAAAAAAAAAAAAAAAGAAAAAAGATGTAGGCAGAAATTCTGAGCCAACAAAGAAATAAACATCAAGAAGTTTGGAATGAACTTGCTTTCCTTATTCATTCCAGCTAATGTTAGTCAAATAATTTCAGCAGCTTTGATGGCAACTACTCATGCAGAAAAGGACTATTGATTTCATGAATGGCTCCAGAAACAGGCCTTCAGTATTTTTTGCCTTTTTTCTTTTCTGTGATTTAGTGTTCTCAAAACACCTTCTGTAAAACTCGTTGTTTTTCACTGTTGTTTCTGAGTAATGAAACGTTCTGTATTCATTATTTAGCTTCCCCATATTCTTATGTTGAGCTTTTTATGGTAGCTGAGCAGTTTCCAAAGTTAAAAATGAAAAGGAAATGGATTAAGTATTAATATAAGCAAATCTTTCTTGTCTGTCCTCCCCAGGAGAGGAATTTTCAGTATTCCTGTGCTACATAAGATTGCATAGTTGGAATCTGTATGTTCTTTTCATTTCTTTCTCATATGGACTGAAAATGGTAAGGTTCATAATTACTCTTGTTTACTGTAAGAGTGAAGGGCCAGCTGGGTGTGGCACGTTTCCTGTAGATGCTGTTAGGCTGCAGTTAGCAGTTGGCAGAAAGATCCTTAAAGTTGCACTTATCCTAAAGGTTTGAGGACATCTCCCCCATGCAAAAGAGACAACAAATTCCCTCCTTTCTTGCCAAGGGCTGTCTGAATTTTCCAGCAAAGAGGAAATGCATAATTATTTCCAATTCTCTTTTTCATGCTCCAACTGCCAACTTATTTCTCTAGTTTTTAGTTTCACTAATGCCTGTAATGTTGAAAATCACCAACAGATCTGCAGTGTCATACTCTGAGACCTTCACTTTTCTGAATTACAGAACATTTGGAACTGGAGACTAAAGAATCAGTACAAGCATCTTGCTGCTGGAATCTTTTTGCATATATTCAGAGGGTACAATATTTTTCCCAGTAGTTACAAAATAGAATCCCAAAGGTAAGTGCATTATACAACTCCACCTCAGTTTTCAAGTAAGTACTTGACTGTAATCATAATAAACTTTCATATTTGAAATAGCAATTTTTTTTCTGTTTCACTTATACTGATTTAATCCTTCCTTGTTCTATTTGTTTCCCTTGTTAAAATAAGCATCCACATGTATACATCATGAGACAGAAGACAAAAAGTGTTTCCCTGATATAGTGCAAACTTACATGGCCACATAGGTCTGTCTGAAAGATATGTGCAGTCCAATGAGAAGTTTTAAAATTAGTGAACTTGAAAATAAATATGGCAAGCAACAATAGGATGATAAAAATGAAACAATAAGTTTTAAATAATGTTTTAACTTACCATGTTTTGAAAGTTATTTTAGGCTAGATAATTCAAAGAGAGACTCGAACCTCAGTGTAATTAGGGTTCTTTAAAAATTTCTAGTCCTAAAGTATGCAAATTTAACTTCACAAACGTTAAACCTGGTGCAGAACCTCAAAAAAGCTAATGGTGTGACTCGTGGCTACTAAGAAGACGCATATGTAGAAAAATTAAGAGCAAGCAGCTGTCTTACCTGTAAAATGTTTTATGAACTTGTCTTTTAGACTGGAATCTCTTGGAAAAATTTCTGAGGAGAGAAGAAAAAAATGTATCTATGTAGTATAGGACTTACAGTGAAAGCCCTGAAAGCATAATAAGCCGAGATGTCTGCTGTAAAGAGACCAAATAGCTTCCCAAATTAACTATGAGATTAATTTTCATAGTTTTGTGTGTGTGTGTGTGTGTGTGTGTATAAACAACGTGAAATGTTTCAGGTAATTCACAGATGAATACCAACTGGTCATCCTACAACACACACTATCAAATTTTCTGACAATCATTTCTGCACATCTTCGGTCTGAGTAGGACTATAATTTTAGAAAGACCATAAATAATATAAATACGTTATCATATTATGACAAGTATTTGAGTATCTGAACAAATTACATAAAATACCTAGATAAATACAAACCAAATACCATATTTTGGGTTTTGAAATAACAAATACCTGAAAAGTCTCCTACAGATCACTTAAGATAGATATGGGCCATGTATATTTTCATTGCACTATTAGTCAAAAAATAGTACTCCTCTCCTGTGAAAACTGCTGTGAATTTTAAAATATTCCCTGTCCATATATGGTATTTTTTGCAAAAAGTACAAAAGCAAGTAGAAGTCTCAGAACAGCCAAAGGAATCAGGCAGAACAGAAATTGGAGCTAACACAAAAACTATACTATTTTTTGTTTGCAATGGGATGCTGCCTTTGGCTTACAGCAGAAACTTTTGATGCAAATAAGTATTCTCAGAACTAGTACATTTCCCCTCAGTCTCATAAATTTTCCACTCAAAAACTGTATTAAAAAATTCTTGGGTAACTGCAGTTATTACTGCAGACAGTAACTGTATATAACAGCTGCATGTTATGTTAAATTCAAAAGAAATACCTTTCTTAGCTCTAATACAAGGAACATGATTAATTCTCAGCATTAGAACCTGCAGCTAAACATACTTACTAAAAATATTTCCTTACAACTTATGTCATTTTAAATCTTTGTATTCTCCTACCTTTTTTTTTTTCAATTCCCAGCCTGAATTAACATTTAGCTCAGAGGAGAGCAAGTTTCCTTTCATACTGTAGGAAGATGTTGGTTATCTGCCAAAATAAATTCTTACCACTGGCTTTAGGCAGTTTCTGAGAGGTCACATGAGTGTATTTTTAGGCTGGGATTTTAAGCTAAAATGCTCAAGTCTTACTGCAACTCAGCAAGATTAGGGGATCTAATTTACTTAAGATTCCTCGCAAATCTCAGTTTTAACTGAGATTTAAGTTTTAACTGACATAAACTTAACTTGTTTCCTTACTGCAAATGAAATATTACCCCTTCTACATTAAACTTAGAATTTTACTGACATGAAACGTCAGGTGGTTTAAAATGACGCAGAATGAGGCATATGACAAGTCAAAACAGTGAAACAATCTGGGTGAGTTTTGAATGGGATGCCTCAAGTGGACCAGTACTGACAAATAACCAAAGCCTGGTGAAGGTTGGGCTAGGAACAGGCCATTCTTGCTCTGACAAAGAACATTTACACCCAGGTCTTTTCGAAGTCTCTAGTATTTGCTATGGGAACAGTAACCGCTTTTTGCCCCATAAAATTCTTTAGGAAAAGTCCGTAAAACAGTATGTAGCCAAAACCCCATCCCTAAATGCACAGAAGGCAAAACAGGATAAAGGATTTGATGCTCAGGCAAGGAGCTAGGCATTGCAAGCATAAAATTGCAGCTGTAGCCGTGTTGGTAAGCCTGAGAAAGAACGCTGCAGGGTCTGCTTCCCACGAGTAACCTGCATCGGCCCAAGGTTCACACCAGCCCAGCTATGCCTGTCCCAATAGGGAAAACTAGGTCAGTCGTGTGTTGGAAAGTGGCTGAATGATACTGACTGCATGCCTGCTCCTCCCCTGCTGCAGCTGCCATCCCTCCGGGCAGCAATCAGCTTTTCAACATGTGCCCACGTTTCAGCTTTCTTCAAGTGCTCGTTTTCTTAACGGTACAGTACATTTGCTTGGTAAAACACAATCAGTGAGCCCCTAGCCCTCCACAAAGACAACCTAAGCTCATTTGTATAAAAATCACGGGCAGTACAGGTTACTGGAACACTTCTGTCCGCTGGCTCTGACGGCAGGGGCAACTCCGCCTGAACTATGAATTGCCCAACACAAACTCAGTAATTTTCTTCCGTCTTCCAGCAGCGTAGCCAAGCCCTTCTATCTGTACACAACTGTGAGGCTGAGGTCTCAAAGGACTTAGTATTTCAATCAAGCAGATGAACATCTTTTTTGAACAGAATATGTATCACTGACTCCCAACCAGATCACTCTGCAGCCAGAAGCAGGATCCCAAGTCCATACAGGATGCTTTTATAAGGCAGTGAAAAATCATCATGACAAAACCTTTACGCTAGCTTTTGCTGGCTTCTAACAAGCTCTTAGTTGCTCCAGTCATATTTCACGTGGCATCTATCACCTATTAAGACAGAGCGCTCAATATCCATTCTCACAATGTACGCTCACATCCTCACAATGCAACTTAAATTCCTTTGACATATTAATTTCACAAAGGAAAAGCAGAAACATGAATATAATAAGATAGATTGGCAAAGCATTACTAAAATCAAAACACTTGAAAGTCACACTGGGCAAAAATACAAAAGACATAGGAAAATGAAAGAATAAAATGCTTTAAGTGTGAAACCCACATGAACAGGAAATATTGAGTGGAGAGAATTTATTCAATCCATTCTTGCCTCAAGACCATGTTACACAATCTAATAAAATACAGCCAGTATATATCCCATGGGATATAGTAACTGATTATTTTTAATCAGCTGGGAGAATATTCAGACTGTGGCATTCTTGTGCCCAGGCTTACAAAACCCGCACTGCTCACCAGAGAGAGTACATCTGAGTTATAAGGCACTTGTGCTATTGACCCTGGCTTCATCCTGGGTATAATCTCAGATTATAATCACAAATAATCTTAATTCAATTCTTTTTTATTTATATTAGGACCTCTATGTGTGTCCTTAGATAATTACTCATCTGGGGCAAAATGCTGCCCATCCTACACCCCTTCCACAGACAGCAATGGCCGTGGACAACTATTAAATGGTGCTAGGACGGATCTGCTACTGGATCTGCTGTCTAAAATACTAAGAATATTTATGGCAAAAATCTAGGGACAAGACAAATTTAGAGGGTTTTCCAGCTCTGCTTCACAGACAGAATGGTTAAGTTTATACTGCAAATTTTGTTCTAAACCATCCATACTGTTAATTCTCTCAATCTGAGTTGTGACACCTCACAGAAGCTCTTGGGGCTTCAGATAAAAGGTGACTGAATCTGCCAGAGTTTTATACCACGCTGGGATAAATGGGATGATGGTAAGAGCTAGCAAGGTCTGAGCTAAAAAGCAGTGAGCAACAGCTGCTCCAGCTCCCCACTCTTTCATTTTGTTGTAAACTTTCCAAAGTTGATTTAAATCACTGTTGTTAAGCTAATTCCCTAGAAAATTATTCTGTGCACTTTTCAGTTGTTATTCAGCACCTGGTAGCTGACATGAATGTTTAATTTTTCACTAATTTGGACATGATTACAGAGAGGCAGAAGACTAAATAAACCACAGCCCTGGGCTCAGGCATATGCTTAACCTGCAATATAAGATATAGTTTCTTCACCTTGGATCAGGCTTTTCACCTTTCTGTGCCTTTGGTCTCTCTGTGTTTTGTCTGTTCAGACTGCAAAGCTGGGATAGCAGGTGCTGATTTTTACCCTGTGTTTGCACTGTCTCCAGAACCATGTCACCATAATCGTGTCTAGAAAATTCATGTCCTGCTATAGTATAACTAACAAGAAGAGCTGTGCTCGCAGCACTGAAATAAGTCAAATCCACACAACAGTTTGGTAGCTTGGGGGATGAAAACTCCACATCCTCAGGTGATATCACCTTGGCAGAAAAAAACAAGATCTCTATTTGTTTATGATCCCAACAGGCAGCCTTTGCTTATTTTTAGCTTATTCAGAGAAGCAGTGTAAATCAGACAGCAAAAATTACTCCAGATCTTGGCCTAGTCCGGGTCTACACCAGGGGGACCTACAACGTCTCACTGCAGGCTATACTGTAGGCAAGGGCAGAAAACATGAAGTAGCAGAGCTCAGGCTCTGCTTCATTGGCCAAGTCCCTTATTCTTTCTATGTAAGAAGAAAAGTCTTCATCAAGAATCATAACCTTCTCTTTTTGTAAGAATATTCATGCATCTAAAAGAAACCCCAATAAAATCCAAAGCAACTTTTCCTCAATTACTAAAAAAAATAAGAAAAAACATCAACTTTTAAACCATTCATAGAACCATTAAGGTTGGAAAAGACCTCTAAGATCATTGAGTCCAACCATCAACGCAACACCACCATGTCCACTAAACCATGTCCCTAAGCGCCTCATCTACAAGTCTTTTAAATACGTCCAGGGATGGTGACTCAACCACTTCCCTGGGCAGCCTGCTCCAATGTTTAACCACTCTTTCAGTAAAGAAGCTTCTCCTCATGTCCAGTCTAAACCTCCCCTGGCGCAACTTGAGGCCATTTCCTCTCATCCTATCACCTTTTCTTTCAAGAACATCCATTAAGTCTTGATGTGTAGGAGACATGCAGAATTCCCATTCCTTCC
>NW_008825150.1:0-18007 GCF_000699105.1 Pygoscelis adeliae
CTATTCTATGGTTCTATGATTCTATGAAAATTTCAGTTGGAAGGGACATCTGGAGGCCAGCGGGTCCTCCTTGAAGCACAGCTGGCAGAGCAGGTTGATCAGGGCTGTGTCTGGGTGAGATTTTGACCTCTGTCAGCCTGAAACTGAATCCTTCCGCCTTCGTTTCCCCTCCGAAGACAGGCTGCGACTCAGTCGAGCCATTCACTGACAAAGCTCTGTCCTCTTGTGTCTTTACAGCTGCTCCCCACAAAGGGTCAAAAAAATTGCCTTCGGTTTGTTTCCCATCATCTCGTGGCTGCCAGTGTACCGCTTCAGGGAGTGGATCCTGAGTGACATCATCTCTGGCATCAACACGGGGCTCGTGGCTGTCCTGCAAGGTACCTCTGGGAAACGTGTGCTCTGACACAGCTTGCAAGGAGATGCAAAGGGACTGCTGGCTTCAGCCTGTAACACACACATCACCTTCCCTGGGTCTCTGTCCTTGCAGGTCTTGCCTTTGCTTTGCTGGTGAACATCCCCCCTGGTTATGGACTCTATGCCGCATTTTTCCCTGTTCTGGTCTATTTTATCTTTGGCACATCTAGACATATCTCAGTGGGTAAGTTCAGGCACACCGACTGCCCTCATTGCTGGTGAAGAAGTACACACTGCCCTCTCAGGTCTAATGAACGCCTTGTGTTGCTCAGGTCCCTTCCCGGTCCTGAGCCTGATGGTGGGAGGAGCTGTTGTCAGGCTGGTCCCCGACGACAGTGCTGGAAATGGCACTTCCACAAATATCTCAGCAATAAATGAAGAGAGGGTGATGGTAGCTGCATCTGTAACCTTCCTTTCTGGGGTTTTTCAGGTTGGTAAACATATGTATGTGTGCCTGCACGCGTCTATATGCACGTACATGAATAGATGGATGGCCTTCCCCTTTGGTTTCTGCTGGTGTAGTCACCAAAGTAATTCCCTTCCCCTTCCCACGTAACTGACCTTGGCTCACTGATTAGGAGATATCCGCCCCCCTCCAAGTGACCAGGCGCTGACTCATGCTATGAAATCCCTGGTTTCACCCAGACCTGAGCCTACAGCCCACACAGCTGCACCCCACCTACGGCAAAAAACAGTCATCTGCTAGATAGGAAAAAAGTAGTTGTGAGAGTAATGTGAATGATGCAGACACACCAAGGGAATAAAAGCTCTATCTCATAATAGTAAAGTATTTTGATTTTTCTTTTCAGAAAACACAATTCCTCCTTCCTTCCTAATATAGAATTCCTACAGTTCCTTCCTTCCTAATATATTAACATGTTTGTACTTCATGAAACACTGGTACCATGTAAAAAGATGGGTACCAAAAACCCTAAGTCTAAGGATGTTTATTTCAGCTATAAAATAGGAACAGATTTTAACTGGTCTAGCAATTACTCTTATTAGTCTTATGACCCTTGTTGCTAAATCTTGACTTTTATTGCAAGTCTGGTGACAGTATTTTCCATAAGCACTGGATATATGGGATTAGGTGAAAATCTTTGTTTCCATTAAATACGGTTCTCTTTGTTGCAGAGCTTGCTTAAAAGCACGAATGAATCCCACTGATGTATGGTCATTTTGCATTTCAGTTGCTTCTGGGAATTCTCCAGTTTGGATTCATCGTTATTTATCTATCACAATCATTAATCAGTGGTTTCACGACTGCTGCGGCTATCCATGTTGTGGTATCTCAGCTGAAATTCATGCTTCAGCTACCTGTCCCTGGATTTAATAAACCGTTTGGCATCGTCTATGTAAGTGCTTAAGTGTTCGTTATTTGCTAATGCTATTGAAACCTGTGATGTATATCTGACCGTATATCACAAGACAGTAATAACAGAACTCAGCATAAAAACAGCCAAGCAGGAGGAAACACAAGAGAAAAATATGAGAGATGTGTTATTAGCATATGACCAATCTTTAAATTTATTACCAAACAGCAAGTTACACCCCATTGGGCTAATTAGATAATATTTTCTATTGTGTGTTAGCATATTTTAATTAAGCATTCAACTTTGCCTCGAGCATTTAATTATTCATTTTTACTGGACTGATATTACATATATTTAATGTGGATATGGCTCTGTGAGAGCTGTTGGATGAGGAAGGAGAAGGACAGGAAGAAGGAGCGGAGAGAGGCACCTGCTCAGTAATTCCCATTGCTCACGTTTCCTATCCCACACGCACGTTGCTCCGACCCTCCCTCAGGGGGAGGCCAGGAGGAGAGGGTCGAGAGCCAGTGGAAAGGGTCTTTCACAGATGCTGTCATCATTTGGATGAGGCACATGCACATTCATCAGGGCTTGCAGTCCACATCATGCCGCAGGGAATGAATCCCAACCGCCATAATCCTTAGGGAAATTCAGATACAGGCCCTTCTGGAAGGGATAGTGCTACTGTGCCAGGGCACTACTGTTTCTAAAGCACCACATGTTTCTCCCTGATTTTGCAGACTCTGGGGAGCGTTTTCAGCCAGATTACAAAAACAAACTTCGCTGACCTTCTCACATCCCTTGTTGTCTTGGTTATCGTGTTCGTGGTGAAAGAAATGAACGATCGATACAAAGCAAAGTTACCAACACCCATCCCAATCGAACTCCTTGTGGTAACAGTCACTTCTCTTTGATTTTGCAATTGCTCCGTCACTATAGTGACATGGGAAGCAGCCTTTTAACTGTTTCTTCTCCCGTTCTGCATTAAATGATGGGTTATCATTTTGCCTACAAGGAAAAATGGAGAGCGTTCATGAGCTATTTTGAGATATTTTACCTCTACTTAGCTGTTCTTAACTGAATAAATCTGTAGTGAGTAAGATGTTATCAGCTATGAATTTTTTCCTTGGACAATATTGGCTCTGACACCAGCCAGCTGCAGTCCCACAGCTGGGGCCCCTCTGCACCACACCTGCAAGCAGCCACTGAAGTCCTGGCCATCTGTGGCAGAGCACAAAACAGTTTTGCCTTCCAGCAGCAGAGGGTTTTACCCCCCCATGCCCCAAGCAGCAGTGAGGTGGGGGAAGCCTCACATGGGCAGCAAGCTCCTAAAGTCCTGGAGGATGTTGCTATAGATGCAGGTGGTGCTTCTTTTCCCCCAGAGTTATTACAGCACCTTGTTAGAAAACACCTGGGTTTGGGTGGGATGTTCTCTGTTGTTAGTGAGATACTCTGATATATTCTCCATGTGATTTATGAACGTAAACCCACACCTGTAAGGTGGTTCAGGAATGACATCTGAACAGCAAAGGGATGTGCAGACTTGGGGCATAATTCTGCCACTAGTGATGAGACTGGAGGGCATGTGGGAGAGGGAGGGAAACGGTTTGTAATAGTTTCTTCATACTCTTGCTTGAATGTGCCTAATGGAGGTGGGGTTTGTTATCTTTCAGACCGTCTTAGCAGCACTGATTTCCCATTTCGTTAACTTTGAAGAAAAATTTAATGTAGCTGTTGTCGGAAAACTAGAGGAAGGGTAAGTGATTTTCTTAAAATTCACCAGTGGAGCAAAAGATTCTCTCCAGTTTGTCAGTGCTAAATCGGTTCAGCTCTGCTTTTTGATTAAAAATATCTGCTTCGTCTTCTTTCAGCAGGTAAACATTTCACTCTCAACAGTATGAGGACACACTTTCAATAGATAAAAGTTACTCACTAGAGCACATCTACACAACAAAGAATACACTGCGACATGAAATAATTGCATGCTTCATTTTCTAAGTCAGCTGTTGAGCAGGAGGTTAATATTTGTCCCTTTTACTGAGCTACTCACTCCTGAATCCCTTCATTTCCCTCAAAATACATGCACGGTTCAAAAAAGTTCAGCAGCCGCCCCCAGCCCTGGGAAGCCACCACACCACCATACAGTCCTCCCGCTGGTCCCCTGAGACCGGCCGCCAGCATCTCCCCAGGCACTGTTACCCTCAGGAGGCCTCAACGTCTGCTCTTCCAGGAGTATATCCATACAGAGACTATATATTCATACATAGAGTATATCCAGCTATGCCAGAATTTTGGCCTAAAGAATTAACAGGCACACATTTAGTTAGGGAGGAAGACATTTACTGACTAGGACAGCAGAGTGCACCCAATTACTCACCAGGGCACTCTTGATTGCCCCTTGTAAACCCGGATGTATTAGTGGATGAAGTTTGCAGAGGAACAGCTATTTCTGCTCAAGAGTCTCCATTCTTCAGATTTCAGGTCACGGGGGGTGGAGGGGGAGCGGGGGGAGGAAAGCCGAGAGAGGAATTCTCCCTAGGATCTGCAAAAGCCCCTGATCAAAGGAGCAGGAAATGGTAAAGCTAAAGAATCTAGCAGAGGGCGTGAGAGACTAGTCAATATTACCTGAGTTAGTAAATATTTGTTTAGCTGTCTGAAGTGCTTCATTGAATCATACAGGGATTTTTTTTTGGTCACAATTAAGTGAAATCCTTCTGTGTGCAAATTGCCTGTGCCCAGCACTGTGTCAGATCTTACATCCGTGCATAACTAGAAGACAGAACTGTGCATGCACCTCAGATAAAATAAGCTGTGGCTGATCCTGGCCAAGTAAATGAACCTGCTGAGAAACAAACTGATCCCAGTGCGGATAAACAGAGTCCCTGTCCCGATCAAGGATTCCCCAAAGTTTTACAGGGTTCAGATCCACAATTATGTGTTGCACCTCACCAAAGTGCTCAGCTAAGACAGTATGAGCTGGACCACTGCCTTGCTCACTTGCTTGACAACTTGTCTCCTTGGGCATATCCTTAATGAGTAGAGTTTTTTGTCTTTCAGATTTCAAGCGCCTGTTGCACCTGATGTAGGTGTCCTCCAAAACTGTATCGGCGACAGCATTTCCATTGCAATCGTTGGGTTTGCAGTAGCCTTCTCCGTGGCTAAAGTGTATTCCATCAAGCATGACTATCCAGTAGATGGCAACCAGGTAGGTGGATAACACAGAAGTCAATACAGTGCATTTGTCAACGGGCAATAAGACATTTTAGGAATACTTTGCCCTGTGAATAACTGTCATGAACTAGCTTTTAAGAACAACCTCTTTTGTTTTTATTTCAGGAACTAATTGCTTTTGGGCTGGGTAATATAGTTGGTGGATCATTCAAAGGATTTGCCTCCAGCACTGCTCTGTCAAGATCAGGTGTGCAGGAGAGCACAGGAGGCAAAACACAGGTATAGAAAACAGATCATGATGGAATTTAATGCAAGAAAACTATCTTTCTTCCTGGATGACCATAATGCCTTTGGGCACTTATTCATGGTGGAATTCTTCTCTCATGCAGATTGCTGGCATTATCTCAGCTGTCATCGTCTTGATTGTGATCTTGGGCATTGGGTTTCTCCTGGCACCATTACAGAAGGTATTCACTGGTTTCACCTAGCACTTTCTCCTGCTTGCCAAAGACAGGGCTGCTCTAGGAGTCACTGGGAGTGTCCATAGGTTTCACTGGGAACCAAACAGGATTTTGCAAAGCTTGGTTCTTCTTCCCAGGTCATAGAATCATAGAATCATAGAATCATTAAGGTTGGAAGAGACCTCTAAGATCATTGAGTCCAACCGTCAACCCAACACCACCATGCCCACTAAACCATGTCCCTAAGTGCCTCATCTACCCGTCTTTTAAAAACCTCCAGGGATGGGGACTCAACCACTTCCCTGGGCATGTTCCCTCATGACAGAGAGGACCACACATCTGGTCCCTCAAAGGGAATGCAAGTGCCCAAACACCAAACATCACAGCACCAGCTTTTAGGTGCCAAAAATAAGTGGGATTTGCAGCCTCAAGTCAGACACCTGCACTGCACCACGGCTAGGGAGGTTCCAGTGCGATGGATGGGGCATCCCGACTCACAACAGTGACACACCATGAGGAGCTGCCTGGCCTTTCAGCTGCACTTTGGCCCTATTTGTATGACCTTCTAAGTCTTAATGTTCAACATTTGCTTTGCTTGCTTTAAAATTCAACATGTATTTTGGTCTTTCTAACAGTCAGTCCTTGCATCTTTGGCTCTTGGCAACTTGAAAGGAATGCTCATGCAGTTCAAGGAAGTAGGCATCCTATGGAGAAAGGACAAGTATGACTGTGTAAGTTGAGTCTCACAAGCATTCAGGAATGAAGCAGTCTGGGAAAGTCATCCAATATGCAAATTCACTTACAGGTTATCTTTATTTTTATACCTGCCTTACTGCACTAAATGGAAAGTACAATAGTGGCATGCCTTTTTTACTCTTATACCCCTTGCTCACGTTTTCCATTTTGTCCCACCTATTTTGAGTCAATTCTCTTTCCTAACTTCTCTTGGCAATGTTAATTTTCATCCATTTAATCAAAATCTATTCAAATACAGTTCATTATATAAATCAAATATAGAAAGATGTTACAGAAAATGTCTAAATGCTCACTGCATTGGCCACACATTCAGGGACACTTTCTCACACTCACGCAGCACATTAGGTGGAGGTTACACAGGAAAAAAACAAGTGGTGACCATGGCTTAAAGGTTTACTCCAAATGGCAAAGCTTGTGGCTGGTGGGCAGGACTGCTTACCTCTAACACTCAGAAAATTTAGGCTCTTGGCTTCCTCATCAGCCAATTCCTTGTGTTCCCAAACGGTTCCAGGCCTCAGTTTTCCCAGCAACCAAACAGTCATTTACCATGTGAAAATGCTTTGAGATCTGAGATTTAAAAATACTCAGTATTATCTAGTCGTTTGCGCTTATCAGTCATGTACATTCACAGCACCTACAGTTGCCTACTTTGATACCTACAGCACATTTACAGCTCTCAGCTTTACCTGGATCCTGATTTACTCATAACCGTGCCTTTCTGCTGGATTTTTATTGAGCATTTAGTGAACCACCTATAGAATATCCACACTTTTATTATTCTAAGCTTTTATTGTATAGAAATTGTTATCCCTAGAAACACTCTCTGGTGCTAGTCGGTGAGTCTGGCCCTGTTTTACAAGAAAAAAAAAAACCTAGGAAACATGAAACCCCTCACCAAAGGCAGATGGACAGCCTGGACCAGATCCGAGATCTGTTGCTGCTCCCACCCTGGGCTCACGACCCAGGTCCTTGACACGCTCATAACCGCTGCCATCCACCTGCTCGTTACAGGTTATATGGGTGGTGACTTTCTTAGCTGCTGTTTTTCTTGGCCTGGATATTGGGCTAGCAACCGCCGTGGCGTTCCAGCTGCTGACCGTGGTGATCCGCTCCCAGATGTGAGTACTTGTTGGACGCGAAGATGTTTCAGGGCCTCCTGTTATAAATTAACTCCCCCTGTAGAGAGAAGGCCAACAGCCCCATGCCTCAGTCAGTCCAGCAACCGTGTATGGAAAAATCATTTACAGGCATAAACCCTTGGATGTGGGGTCCCGCTTCAGTCTCCCACCGCAGCTGAGGTTGCTTTCTCTGATCCTTCCCTTCTGCCAGGTTTTAGTACAGGTTACAAACAATTGTGTGTGTGTGTGTGTGTGTTTGTTTGCAGTCCAAGCTGCACCGTTTTGGTTAACGTTGGGAGAAGTAACATCTACAGAAACAGGAAGGATTACACTGATGTAAGAAATGTTTCTTTTATTACCTGCTGCATTTGTGTTTCTACAGCAGACATCATTAGTGACACTTTTGCTTCATTGTACAGATCTATGAGCCAGAGGGAGTGAAGATTTTCAGATGCTCATCTCCTATCTTCTTCGCTAATATTGAATTCTTCAGAGAGAAACTCATCACTGCTGTAAGTGTCTGGGGCTGTCATTCTGAACATATGAATTGCATGACACGTTAAGGGTGAATACAATTTCCCAATAATAACTATATATGCAGTCAGTCTACAGTTCAAAGATTAATTTTTCATGACATCAAAATATTGTTTCTGCTACTGTAATCCCATATATATGCACATACCTCTGAGAAAGAGAACAGCCTGACTTGTGCTGAACTTATACCATAACAATGAACATACATATATTTTAATTCCTTTAGAAAAAAGTACTGCAAACATAGATAATATAAAGGGACATTATTTTATTTTATTAGCATTTATATTATTTACACACAATAAATGTTAGTTTACTCATCTTGCCCCAAAGAATGTAACGTCAACAGTCAGAAGAAAAGCTGAATGAAATCACGCTGTCAAAGAGGTCTTAATTTCTTCCATGACAAACTGGGCGAAGGCAGCCAGTCTTTCCATAACCAGCATGGAAAGCCAGGACCCCTGAGTCCTCACCGTGCCAGAGAGGCCCGCCATCCCCAGACTGAACTGAACTTGTACCCATAACCTCCCCTTCCTGCTGCTCTTAAGGGGGAGTCAATAAGCAGTGGCTACCCTGAGCATTGGTAATGAGAAGTTCATTGTTCACATGAGGGAGTGAAACTGGCAGAGGGGCCAGGGAATCCAGCACATTTGGGTCTCTACATGCTTGGCTTTCACCTCAGAAGAGCCTGAAGGTTTTTTTCTGTGAGTGCAGATGCTCACACCACTCTCTTTCTTTACAAATACGGGCACTTCTAACACCCCCCTCCTCCGCCCACTAGATAGACGAGTCAGAAGACTCGTAGGAATTTAGCATTTTTGTAACCCTTATTAGCCTAATTTATCTGCCAACTTATTTTCTTAAAACCAGCTAACAGGTTCAAGAGACATACGCAGCCAGCATGATTAACTTTGTTTTTCTTCTTCAAGAAAACAAAATGATGTGTATAGGACCCATACTGCAGTCAGGTGGCACAGAGCAGATACAACCTATGAGCTCTCTGGTCTTGGTAGCCTGGGTGGCCGTCTCATAATGAAGATGAGTAGGACAAGCTCTGGGCTAGCCAGCACTGTACCAGCCTGCTGGAATTACTGGCCTGTGCTACAGCATTGTCACTGCTATAATGCTGTCCATGCTGGTGTCCTAAAGCTAGCACAGATGGGCCTGCCTGTTTGTAGTCATACCTGTAGACGTCTTCCCAACCAGGAAAAAGAGCCCTTGCTTGAATCGGTGAAAAGTGGTAGGCAGCATCAAGTCCAAACCATGTTTATCGTGACTGTAAAGAAAAAACACGAGACACTGTGTCCTTCCCCTGGTGTCACTGGGTTTGTTTTTTTTTAATTATTCAAAGTGATGTTTCTGCAGGTCGGCTTCAACCCACTGAGAGTCCTGAGGAAACGCAATAAAGCTCTAAGGAAGATCAGAAAAATGCTGAAGAAAGGAGAGCTGCAAGTGACGCCCGTATGTAAGGCGACTCCACCCAGGAGGGTTAAGCAACCAGCTCCCTGGTTTGAAGTGGCAGAGAACTGCCTCACAGCCTCCTGTCCTAATTAGATATGCTGTTCCCCAAGTTGCCACTTCATGACATAAACATGTTTCAAAAATAAGATTTTAAGTGGCTCTCACAGTAAGAGACCTATAGCTTTACCATGGGCAGAGCTTGTATGACCCCACTGGAGCTTTGTTTGGCATCAACTGGCAAGACTAGATCCCACAGAGGTGATGTTCATGCTGCATTAATGGTAGGATAAAGCTGGTTTTCTCTCAGCCCAAATCCTGCAGGCTTTTTGTTGATTTCAGGGAACAATAAAAGGGCACCATTAACTGATTATGATGATGATGATTAAATGATTGATGAGAGGAAAGCCAACATTTCCAATCTCCTCCAGATGTGGGAGACGCAGAACTTTTTCTAGTGTAAAGTGCAGGTGGGCCCTGCTCCATCTCATGGGTACATCAGCTTTGCATTGCCACCACTATCGCCCTTACGTAAGATGAATTACTATCCTGGCTGGGTCTTAAAAAGAAGTCTTAATTACGACACTTTTCTCTGTCAACACAGAAGGGTTTGATTTGCATGGCTAACCATACTCACGAGTCAGATGAAGAATTAGACAACAACAGGATAGAGGAGCTGGACCAGCCCACCAACATGACAGACTTGCCCATTCAGATCGACTGGGGTGCTGACCTCCCCCCCGGCATCACTGTGCCCCGGGTCGACATCCACAGCATCATTCTGGATTTCTCAGCAGTGTCCTTCCTCGATTTTTCTGCCATGAGAGTCCTCCAAAAGGTAATTCTAATTCACAAGGCAAGCAGCGATCATATGAAAGAAAAACATATGAATGTAGTTACACTCGAGGGATGTGCTTGAGGGAAGGGATGACATGCAGAGGGACCTTGACAGGCTTGAGGAGTGGGCCCGTGTAAACTTCATGAAGGTCAACAAGGCCAAGTTCAAGGTCCTGCACCTGGGTCGGGGCAACCCCCGGTATCAATACAGGCTGGGGGATGAAGGGATTGAGAGCAGCCCTGCCGAGAAGGACTTGGGGGTACTGGTGGATGAAAAGCTGGACATGAGCCAGCAATGTGCACTCGCAGCCCAGAAGGCCAACCGTACCCTGGGCTGCATCAAAAGCAGCGTGGCCAGCAGGTCGAGGGAGGTGATTCTGCCCCTCTACTCTGCTCTGGTGAGACCCCACCTGGAGTACTGCGTCCAGCCCTGGAGCCCTCAGCACAGGAAAGACATGGACCTTTTGGAGCGGGTCCAGAAGAGGGCCATGAAAATGATCAGAGGGATGGAACACCTCTCCTATCACAAAAGACTTGAGATTTGGGGTTGTTTAGCCCGGAGAAGAGAAGGCTCTGGGGAGACCTTATTGCAGCCTTTCCATACTTAAAGGGGGCTTATAAGAAAAATGGAGAGAGACTTTTTACCAAGGCCTGTAGTGACAGGACAAGGGGCAATGGTTTTAAACTGAAAGAGGGTAGATTTAGATTAGATATAATATGATGAGGGTGGTGAGACACTGGAACAGGTTGCCCAGAGAAGTTGTGGATGCCCCATCCCTGGAAGTGTTCAAGGTCAGGTTGGACAGGGCTTTGAGCAACCTGGTCTAGTTGAAGATGTCCCTGCCCACAGCACGGGGGTTGGACTAGATGATCTTTAAAGGTCCCTTCCAACCCAAACCATTCTGTGATTCTATTCTGTGTTTCTAGCCTGCTTCTTAAAGGTATTCCTATATGGACTGGAAAGTCAACGGCAACCTTTGAGTTTATGTGAATTTTAATGTACATTTTCCATAGAAAATGTTTAGGAAATGGATTAAATAATCAACCTAAATTTTCTTGGAATTAGATTGTTGGCTGTGGCACCCTTTCTTCACCTGGTAACATTTTGGGAAGCTTGACAGAAATGAACATATGAAATACGGCTTTAAACACCAGGCTGGGAGTTGGAGCATTGGAGTTTCATTTCTGCTCCTGCTCTTGCTTCCCAGGATGACCCTGAACAAAGCAGTAAGAACAACATTTTCAAACAGTAGTAGCTAAAGTTAACTATCTAGACCCACATAGGGTGTGTAAATCTATTTCCATGGGAACTAAACACCCGCCATGTCAGTGGGAACTGTAGTTCTGCTCAAATTCCCAGTCGTAAAAATCTCCCCAGAACCTTTTGGAGTCTTAGTTTCATCATGTGTCAAGTAGGTACAATAAAGCCGTACAATTTACGAAAGAATATCTTTTTCACTGTGGGCTAAATGTATTTAATACTGCCCCTTTTCAAAAGGATCAGTCATTCCAGTCCACTGCCATGTGAAGAGGCCATACTGCATCTAGGTGCAGCAGAGTTTGAGTTTAGAGCTACTTACCATCATAGATCTTAAAGTGGTTTGTTTATTTGCTGTGGCTAATCACCATAATGGCTGCTATCAGCAAAAATAGCAGTATCTAAATGCTGCCTCTTTCGATTTAATAGACTTTGAAAGAATTTGTCCGGATCGACATCGACATTTACATTGCTGGGGCACATGGTGAGTACTTGCCTTTCCATCAGCATCACCGCGAATGCCTTGTCCCACTGCCTTCCCCATCCACCACCGAGCATGGTTGCAGAGCATCACCCCAGTTTTACCTTCCAGTCTTGGATAGCGAACAGATCCAGCTGAGCAGAGGCGTCATCCCTCCCATGGCATCCCCAGCGGGCTGGGACCACGCACGACAGCTCATTTTACCTATGGCCACCGCTGTGCTGTACAGCTCTGGGCTGCGAGACCCACTATCGGGCAGCCTGGGTTAGACATTAAATGAAAAATGGGGCTCAAATTCCCTTCTGCCTGGCATCAAGCAGGGCGGTACTGATGGGCATTTATATCCCACCATCTCCACATCAGTAAAGAGCAAGTCATCTGCTCTAATAAGTAAAACAGTGCAGTATACCAGAAATTCCTGTGTTCACTCAGTGGATACACTATTTCCTCATTTTCAAGGCCCGCAGGTCACTTTGTGCTTTGGTTTTTTTCCCCCACAGAGGGCTTCCTGGACAAACTGGAGAGATGTGCATTTTTTGATGAGGAGATCAAGCCATCCATGTTTTTCCTCACCATTCACGATGCGGTTTTACACATTTTGCTGAAGAAGGACATAGCCAGCTCCCCCAAATTAAAGCTCGCCAAGGTAACACTACAGTTTTTATCTTTTGCTGCTTTAGTGCCTTGACATTACTCACAGGCACCCAAGCGTGCTCTGCATAGCTAACCATGTGCTCTATACCATGTCTATATTTAAAAAGTTAATGATTAAAACTCAGCTGGTCTCCAATAAATTTGGAGAGTAAGAGTAGTCCCTGGTCCAGATGTCTGGCAAACCACTAGTGAAAGGAGTGAATAATTCCCACTGGAGACTGGCCTGGCCATGGGCTTCACTTGAAGCCACCTCCCTGGGAAGAGCATGGTGTGGGGGCAAAATCCCGGCCCATGCATTGGCAGTCCTCTGTTGTCACCCATCCGGCGGGGACTGCTGCATACGCTGTAGCGACTCTTGCAAGGCAGACTTGATGCTGCTTGCATGTAGACTTCCCAGGCCTGTCCACCTTCAAAAGGAGTGCTAAAGTACTGCAGATAAATTAGTACAGCCAAATTTGGTGTTGGCCTTTCTAGGAGTGTTCTTAAACCAAGAGCAAGAAAGGAGCCCACATATGTTAAATCTGTTTGAAAGTACTAAACCTAGAGTGCTACTCACGTGGAAACTATCTCATCCTGCTTAGCTGAACTGGCACAGCTCTTCTGCACTGACCTGGAGACTGGCAGGGAACATAAAGGGCTGACAAGTGAGAGCTTCCTTCCTTCCAGGTCAACTTCCCAAGCATGTTCCAGAGATTTAAAGAGCAAGACCTTCTTCAATGTGAAAAAGGAAAAAAAGAAAAAAAGAAGCAATCCATTTCTTAACCCACAACTTCTTGTGTTCATTGCAGGAGAAGGGCAGCAGCAATGACTATATCATCATCCCCAGCAATGGACTGCGCAGCCGGGAGTGCACGGTAAGACTCCTGTCTCCAGTAGCGGCACTCTAACTGTAGGAAACGCAGCCCCAAAAGCCGCTCACGGGAACTGCTAGGTCAGATAACAAAAGCATCTTCATCCCTGAGCTCTTGTGTCAGCCCAGAGCAGACAGCATCCAGACAGCTTATTAATAGGATTTGACTTAAGGCAAATCTTACAGGAGTAAGATGTGGGGCTTGGGGCTCTGCTCACAAGCCTTGCCTTGCACTGAGAGTCTGCAGAGGGAAGGTGGGTGAAGGCCAGCTCACCAGGCTCTCACCTGGTCTCCTTGCCTGTCCACCACGGTTCCCCCATGAGGAGCTCACTGCTAGCATGTCCATGTGGCAGAGGTGTCAGTACTGATCGCGTTTATCTAAATTTCTCGGGCAGAAGGGGAGTCCGGAGACAGGGATAAGAACAGGACACACACAGCCTTTCATCATGGACTTGAAGAGAAGGGCAGTATCCAGTACACAGCAACCCCATAAGGAAAAAATGTCAGACCACAGTCTTCCCACACAAATGCTTTAGAGGAGCAAATTCTTTCATATCACTCACCAGAGGGCACCTATCCTGGCTATTCCTTACAGAAGGTGACGTTTATTTCCTTTTATTTCCTACAGATTCCAACAGACACAAAATTTTAGATTTAATTTTCTGAATATAATATCCTCCAGCAACATAACATCACTTACAGGAGATGAATGCAGATGCAGTGATGAGCAGGAAGACAGAAGGATACTTTTATATACCTTAAGAAGGATTTGGTATATATGATTATGTTCCAAGTTTTGGAATGGGCACGTTAGTCTTCATATGTCTCTGTATATATAGAAAGTATTTATGTACATACATGGGGGCTAAAATCACACAGATTTTCTTATTTCATACCCTGCTGACAGCCTACTCACAGAATTGAAGAAGCAAGTAATGTTAACCCTATTTGCATATACTTGTACATATATCTGTATTATTCTGACAGTTTGTAGACAACCTGTACAGTCACTAGAGAATATATAAATATTTGAAATCTTGTAATTTATAACACAGACTAATAGTTAGAAGTGATATTTTATCTGCAGTTTGTATATAACTTGTATAAAGTTTTCATTATGGTTTGTAAGATACCTAGTAGACGGAGTTATTAAACTTGTTTTCAGCTCACTACCATGAGCGTAGTGTACACAGTGACCAATGTTATCTACTGTAAAACATGAAGATCGTTCAGGAAAGACACAGCATTTTCAGATCCAAACATGATTCATTGATCTGGTTTGGGCTGGTACAAAGTGCACAAGAGAGCATACATTTATAGTGAACTATTAAATAATGATTTTGGTAACTGCATTGCTTGCTGCATTTGTCCATACACCATCGAGGTAGTTCGTAATCAATGAGCCCTGGGATGTGTCCCCCAGAGAGTGGACAGGCGCACGGGCCCCAGAACTAGGCTTGGGAGGAGCTGTGGGTGTGGAGCTGCCAGGTGGGCAGGCTGAATTGCCCAGGTCTCTTGGACAGATGCACAGAGGACTTTAACTTACAGAGTCTACTCTGATACTCTAGTCTGCACAGCCCAGACGTACAACTGCCATCAATTAAATCCTGCTGGAAGTCTAAGGCTTGAGGATGAACTACATCACACCTTCAGAGAAAAAAAAAAACAAACCCCAAAAGTGACAGAAGTTTTAATTTAGCATAACAAAAAATCTTCAGCCCAAAGGAAAATGGAACCATCCCCAGAGTATGAAAGAAATAGCAGTCTGAAATCACAAGAATTTTTAGTTTTCAAGCCTAGTTTTGACTTTCAGCCAAGCTGGGGTGACCAGAACAGTGCATTTGGACTTGTGTTTAAGAAGGGCTGAAGGGAAGGAGAAGGTGCTCTGGGTAAACAACAACCACGATTTTTGCCTCTGTAGCATGCAGGACTTCAAAACAAAATTTGAAGGAAAACCAGACAGGAATAAGTGGGGAGAAATGCAGCTTGGTTTTATAAAAGGTACATATACACATGCCATGTTCACCTGGTACCTTCATTTAGAAAACCGAGCTTCCAAAGGGAAATGCCACAGATGTCACCTCTCTGGACCCAAGCAAAGCCTTCCGTGCCATGGCAATGGGCAGTTGTTTATGCCGTTGGAGAAGATGGATGCCTAAAGGCACTGAAAGGCGAAGATGGATTATGCTAAAGAGGAGGTGACAACTAGGAGCTTTGAAAGGGAAGTACCAGGGTAGAGGGAGCACTGATCTGTTAAATATTTTCATTAATTTATTTTTTTTTATAAAAAGCTGGAGTTATCTGATTAAATCTGCTAATGAAACCAAGCTGGAAGATAATATTAAAGCAAGGAGGCTTTGGATACAGAAAGAATGAGGTGACCTTGAAGGCTGAGGTAAGAGAAGTTCAGCATTCAGAAAACACACTCATGCATTTGCAGATGAATAACAAGCTGCGGTTCTGCAGTGGATGATCATGCGCCCGAAATGCCGTGGGAGAGGCGGCCTTGGGTGGTAATCACAGCGAGATGTTACAGACCGCTTTCCACAGACGTCAGATGGATGGTGGGCAGTTGTACTAGCCTGCTGCTCTTCTGAGTGTGCCACAGCAGACTTGCTGGCTAAGTCAGGTATGTGTCATGCGCCAGACAACCGGCACAACAGTACCTGAGAACAGCTACAACTAGGCATCGCCGAACTGCCTTTCTTCAAAAGACTTTGAATGCAGTCTTCCAAAAAAACATAGATGGTATCAGAACAGATTTTCCCAGCAAAATGAGGAAGATATTAGTGCTACTGTACAATGCACAGGGGACATTTCACCCTAAATACTCCAAACTTCAGGACTGAGCCCTCCGGTTCAAGAAAGATGAAGTCAAACTGCAATTAACGAGGAAAATTGTTATGAGGATTTTTGCGGAATGGAGAGCCTGTATCTAAGGACTGGCAAAAAGAGATACAGATACATCAGGGATTTAAGCTAAGAGTGAGGAAAGGCTATGCAAGATAAAAAATAATGTTGTCCTATGAGAAAAAAAAGGATATAAACTGGTCAAACATAAACATAAGCTAGATATTAAAAGACGGTTCCTAATTTTTACAATGGTGAGATTCTGAAACATCCTTTCCAGTTAGAATAAGAGGAGCAAAAAAATTAAACTACTTTTAAGATGAGGTTTAACATATTTATGAAAATCATGATACCACATCATACCAGTGGAATCTGGACTTTCCGACTGGGGCTGTTCCTCCCAGTCCTGTGCTCACGTGCACCTACACAGACACAGGCAAACATCCCTAGCAAAAGCAAGTCAGTCTGATGGAATACCAGACTGTATTGTACTGCACTGTATTGTACTTCAACACCATATTGGATTTGCTGACACGCTTCAGGTTAAGAAAATAATACTCTTTTCTAAATTGCACTCCTCAGGACAATTCATTTCAATACTAATGACTCTTCTGATATAGCACAGTGCCCCAGAACATAAATGCCCCTTCCAAAACTATTCGCCATTTCTTAAATGGACAGGAGCCCTAGACAGCCTTACCCAGAGAGCCTTGCACTCCCATGTCACACATCCCTACCAGCTACTTGTCATCCTCTAAAAGCACCCTACTACTTTTTTTTTATGTTGACAACAGCAGCATTATATTTCTGATGCGTTACGCAATTTCCCCCTCCGGGTACTGGTTATTTCTGCATTCAACTCTCTGTTACTGTAATACGAACATTTCTCTGGGCAGTTTACCCTCATGCAGATTGTAGCACATACATCTTGCTCTGTGGGATACTGTGGTGATGCAGATTTACTGGCTTATTCTTGAGACAGACACCTTTGGAAACCTAGGTATTTATTGCTCCTCCATTGGGCACTGTTGCTGCTCGGTTAGAGCAATACCATACACCACTTTTTAATATTTTACTCAATAATAAGCTAAAAGGCAAATTTCATACCTGCTTTCTTTTTGGAGAGCTGACAGATATGGTCTCAATTCATCACGTATCCTGAGCGTACCGCTCCTCAGCACAGCGCAGATGCTTGGTAACTAAATAATAGGCATTTTACAGCCAGCAAGAGGGATGGAAAATACAGAAGCCGTGGAGCCTGTGATGCTCAAGCCTGCTCTCAAGCCTCGTTTTCACTTTGCAGTGCAGAGGAGATTGCCTGTGTGAAATATAGAGACAAAAATTTCAAAGGTCTTGGGCCCAGTGGAAAAGGCATTATAACATACAAGATTGTATTTTTCTCAATTTCAAACTAAGTTTCTATTAAGGAAAAAGTATCCTTAAGCACTTCTTTACTGGAAAAGAAACGCCGCTCACAGTTCTCTATTCCTCATCCCTGTGCTGAATGTGGACAGCTTTCTTTTCTCACTCTTCTTTACGCATCTGCTCCCTTCTGCGTCCTAAGAAAACGCCTGAAAGTTTAGCTGATCCAGAAATGGCAAAGAGCAAGTGCAGGAACTCTCATTAGTACTTATGTCATTTTATTTAGTGTAGGAATAATTCACCATAAAGTATCCTGGAGCTGTGTTCAAGCATTGGTTTTCACAAATAAAACTGAAGAAAACTCTTGTCGACTGACACATATTCACATCTATTTAAAATTACTCATTTTGGTGTTTTTTAAGCAGTTAAGCTGAAGTTCTTTTGTGAAACATTACTACATAAAAACTGAAACATTCCTGCCTGCTTGCAT
>NW_008825150.1:18018-28531 GCF_000699105.1 Pygoscelis adeliae
ATTAACAGAAGAAGTGTACTACAATCAGTCCTACTAGCACTCGAGAATCACTTGCATTCTATTATCAAAATGAATGATGAAAGTTTCAAGATGACTGAGCTAATTTATCAGCTTCCTGCTGCTATTCCACCCACACCTTTCCAGACGTTTGTTGGAGTTTTTAATCTTTTAATCTCTTGTACTCATGAACTGAGTCAAAACTGAAAACAATTTTAAAAACCCCCCAACAAATTAATGCCCCATATTTAGAGAACAAGGAGATACAATTCAGAGTAGGAAAAGCTTCTGAAGTCACTCTGTCTTATGGCTAAGTCAAGACTAAAAGGAGCTTTATACTTCATTATTCTCACCCACGTTGCCCATACAGATGCAGCTAGTTCAGTTTACAAACTGGTCAGTATAAACCATTAGTGTGAATATAACATACCTGAATACAGTGAAGAACCTCACAGTTGTGAGGGCACTATTACTATATAAAGATGATTTAACAATTGCCAAGAATTGGTTTTAACACCACAAAATAAAAAACAGGGGAAATACAACTTGTATAATACTGACATTTCCTTTAGAAATGTAGTCGGGATGAAAATGAATATAAACCTTGCACATTTCTCTGCTGCATTGGACCCTGCAGTGTCATATAGATGAACAGGAAAAGTTCAGACTTATTTCCTACAGCTTCAGTATTAGATTGCAACTGCAATTTGCTGTGCTCCTCCAGTTTCCCAGGCTCGACAGTACCTTCTGATGCGACCCTGTGCATGCTTCTCTCAGCAACACGGCAAGGCACGCAGAGAGAAACACCACAAAACCAGACACAAGTTTTACAGAGCAGAAAACATTTTAAGAACGGAGAGGCGTGTTCAGACTTGATCCACAGAGAAAGCATATCCACAAATGTGCTTTTGAGAACACTTGACTTTACATAATACAGGAGACGGTTTTTCTCCCTTGTTATGTGTGCAAACTCTAACACGGAATGAATACGAGTTACTTCCACTTCATTTTTTAACAAACAGAATTTGACACTCCTTTGATAGCAGAAATGAAAAGAAGTGGAAACTCCATCCAGCAAGGTTTTCTAATTCTCTTGGATCGGATTTTTAAAAGATAATTCACATTTTTCATTTTTCTTTTTTTAAAAGGCATGAAAAGTATCACTTAACACATGTAGGTATCTAATCTTTATGTTAATAGCATTTTTAAGAAAACACCAAACATAAAGTACATGTTCACGCAATTAGGCTGCTTGTTGTAAAGTATGCATGGCTGCAGGCAATCCTTTAAGCAAACTTATAGATGGAATTGAAGATAAAGGGTAAGGAGACAAGCATCTAAACCCCTGATGTTTTCAGGCCGTCTGCTGGTGTCCTTTCATTTATTCCATGGTGGACACAAACCCTTGGACATCAAAACCCTTTTCATTCCCTTATGTGACATTATTAGAGGGACCTACAATGGCTGACAAATTTAAATGTCGTCAGAGTTCTCTTCAAACCTTGAGATCTGCTCGGCAATGCCTCGGGAGGGAGTCCGCTGCCAGAGACAGGGACATTTATTTAAAATAAACATAAGTAATTCAATTCAAATGTTTGTCTTTACAGAAAGATGTAAGTAGGAATCCAAAGAATTCGCAAGTACATCTCACCATTTCTAAGACTGTCAATTATACAATTAAATACAATATATAGCATTTCTGAACTTCACACTGAAACAATCAGGTATTTTGCAAAAAAAACCCCACCAACGGAACAAAAAAACCCAACCCCAAAACATGTCCAAAACCCCATAAACAAATCAAGACGACTGCTCACATAAGGTTTCAACCAACACAGACATTTTTTAACTTTGAAAATATGAAAGTGTCAACAGTACCCTTAGTTACACAGGTATACTTAAGACTTAATAAATAAAAAAAATTAATTTAGGTCTTCCTATACAAGCAGGACAGAAATTTGACCCAAGTCCTGCCTACATAAGATGACTTTTCAGTAAGTTCTCCATCACAAAGACTTTTGGTCCATGGTTACTAAACAATTCGAGGGATCCCCCTGATTTTTTGGGTAATGTGTCATTGTCCGTATGACATATGTCACCTTTGCCTCAACTATAAACAGAAAAAAATTATCACATTCTCTACAATGACATTTATCGTTTGTGCTTTTGATAGAGCAAAGGCTGCTGTTTTCCCTTAACCAATTGAACTGCCTCAGCATTTTCAGAAAAGCACTTTTATCAGTAACTTCAAGAATAGCAGTGGACCCACAATAAGTAAGTTTGAACCCTTCATCTGTTTCACAACAGGCTGGGTAACATGTAACAAAAGTGTGCAACATGACTTATTCCTAAAAACTAGCATGACAGCAAGAGTTGCCTTATTTCCTCATCACCTGCAGCTGACAGGTCATAGCTGATTTCAGAACATCGTATTTTCCAAAACAAGAGTGCACAGGTGAGGCTGATGCATCTCCCTGCACAAAAGCCTGCCACGTGGTGTCCTCATAAACCCGCAAGTGTTACCTCCCTGCCTAAACAAAATGAAGCTGGTACCTCGAACCATCAGTAAGTCTGTTTAAAACAGGTACGCCCCACGTAAGTTTGGCGTTGCAGAGTCAAAGAATGTTAATTAGACACGCAGATTTCCTCCCAGATGAAGTTCCATGCTGTAATATAAACCTGCCTAAGCCTACCTCCTGCCACATAATTTAACAGTGACAAAAGGGGGTCCTTAAAAGTTCATGTGTTTATTGTAAGTTACTGAAACAAAATTATGCTGGCAGAGTCATTTTCACCTTCATACACACTGAAACAGTAAATTTTCCACCAACCGCGTACCACAGCACACTACCACAATCAGCCTCTTTTTCTTCGCCAGTGTGTTTTATTTAAAATGACTTGTTTTTCAGAGAAACCAAAACAAAGAACTCTGTCTTAGAAAGAAGCACATTACAGCTAAGCAGACTTTTAATCAGTTGACGGTTACTGGCTATTCATATACCCCGTAATTTATTTGTATATCTCAGAATTTATTTGCACATCTCTAAAGATTTATTTGAAGGGTAGTCTAAAAGATTTGCCCGTGGTCACAAGGAAATCAATGGCACTCAAGGACAGACAGTAAGTCTAAAGAGCCCTTGCTCTGGTAATTAAAAATATGCAGTTTATACGTAAAATTACAAAGTTTGGAATGTTGCACTGCCAAAGCTCTTTTATAAATTTAACACTTATGAGGCAGGAAAGAAGGTTTACAAAATAAATAGTAACACTGAGGCTTTAAGATGGTTCAGATTATTCAAGAACAGTAGGAAATTACAAACCTTAGAAAAAAACCCACAAGATTTCTTCATCTAAAAGCACCACTGCTAGAAATGTGGCATTTTGAAAAAACAAAGGTTCAGCTCTAACATTGATTAGAAATGCAAAGATAAGCACTCCAAACAACAGATGGTACTCTTATTATTGTCCGGTTCTGCTACCAGCTGCACTAAAAAAAGAACATTCTCATTTTATAGTTATTATATTTCTCTTTAAAAGTATGCCTGGAAAACATAAATTTGGGGCCAAAGCAGACCTGAGGGCCTGCTTATATTGTTACTTTTTTTAAAAAAGCAAAACAAAACACCTAACTATTGCCTGTTCAATTAAATCTGTACCACAAAATCAAAACAGGTAAAGGATGTGTAGCTTTTTTATTTCTTTATATCTACATAAGGGATTTCAGACTACTTCTTTCAGGTTATCCAAATGGGAAGTTTTCCTACTGTACGTATTATATAAAGTGACAGAGGCAAACACCACTTCCCCACCAAAAACTATCTGCTTCTCACAGACATGGCAAGCCAACGCACAGCCACTTCCACGCAAACATAGCCATAGGTAAACACAATAGTTTGAATTCAACTCCAGTGAGTAGCGTACATGTAAACAGAACCTTCTGAACCAAAACTAGCTTTAAATCAAACAAACAAAAAACCCCAAAAACTCAAGCCCAAAACCCCAAACAAAACCAACCCCCCCACACCAAAACTCACAACACGTTATTACATGGTTTCATGTCATGCCCAAAGCCGTACTTCTGATAAATTTATCTTGCTGCATAAATTTAGAGGGAAAAAAAAGAAAAAGCTGAAATGCAGTATTCTGCATGTCTGATTTCTAGTGCCATGAATTAACCATAGCCTGAATTCGTTCTAAGTAATGGTAACTGTTAGTAGCCGAAATATTAAAGTTCCCTTAATATTTCGTTACACTGCCCATTTGGAAAGCATTAGGGCCGAAATGGTGTCCCGGAACTATGTTTGCGTTAACTTCATATAAAAACCCACCACTTTTACAACCATATTTCAATTTAATTATTGTACACAGGTTAACAAAAACATATCACAAGTGAAACTAAACACTGGATTTAACAAAACAATATTCAGAATGGTACAACACATGTTCATTTTCTCCAGGAAATAATATTACAAGTGTTCATCTTAGGACAATTTAGCCACACTAGAGACAGAAGTTCTCTTAAAATGCAACCGTGGTCTACTAAGCCACTTATTTTTCCACTATAGAATATCTGAAGTCAGAGTCCTACGGCCAAGGCTTAAAAATCATTTAAGATTCAAACCTGAAAAGTCTTACAGTCAAAATGACAGTATTTTAAAAAAACCACAACAAAATAACCCCAAAACAATTAATTAAAAGGCTGTTGTATATAGTTTTATCCTCTTCATAGCACTCTCTATTCATATAACTGGTTCTATCATTGGTAATAGGGTCTGTATCTGGCTTGATCAGGGTGGTGTGGTCCAGGAAGCGGGGCCTGAGCAGGAGGCCCTTGCATCCTTGGAGGTGGAGGCGGCCCCCTTGGAGCTGGCCATATCCCTGGACTCATTCCCCCGGGCTGTGTGAAAGGGGGACTAAGAGTTCCTTGATCTTCACTGAACTGTGGCAGAGAGTTAGGATTATAGTGATGGGGAGGGGGTGCATTTACATTTACAGGTGGGCCTCCGTGCTGAGGAGGGGGAGGTCCTGGAGGAGGATGATTCATATATGGTGGCATCTGGGCAATTATATGTCCAGGTGGCGGGGTTATTGGAGGAGGAGCAGAGGTCATTGGTGGTGGAGGAGCTTGGCTATATACCATGTGAGGAGTACCTGCTGCCTGGGGAGGATGCTGCAGCGGATGGCTTATTGGTGGAGGTGGTGGTGGGGGTGGTGCATAATGTTGCTGTGGAGGCATAATATGATGAGGGTGAGATACCACTGGTTGACCCTGGTATTCAGGATGATGATGAGCAGGTGCGGGGGCTGGTGGAGGTGGTTCTCGAGCACCTGAATTCGAATCATCCTGAATAGGGACAGTTATTAAGTTGCTGTGTTTTCTCGTCGAAATGCGGAAGGTGTCCTGACTGACTGGGCGAGGTGGTGGTGGAGCCATTGACATCTCTGCAGGAGGCGCACGAATGTCTTCGTGTGGCTGGTTATAATGCTCATGTGGCACGTGCTGTAAAGGAGGTGGTGGCATCATGATGTGCTGCTTCGGCGGAATGTGGCTCATATGATGTTTCTCAGGTGGCATTATGAAACGCTCGGGAATTTCGGCAGGTGGTGGGGCAATAGGAGGATGTACAGGTTCAATTGGAGGACGAGTAACAGGCTTTCCAGCTCTCATATGACGGTGGTTGATGTGAGCCTGTAAGTCCCGCTGGGACAGGTAAGTTCTCTTGCACCCTTGAACAATGCTACACATGAAGAGAGACCCTCGGACACACTGCTCGATTCGCTGCACAGGTTCATTACAGCTAAATCAGAAGAGAACACCGGTTTATTGTCATCACAGAGAGTTCAATCTGCAATTTTTTTTTTTTTTAAAGCCAACCAGTTTACCATAATTACCCAAATTAGAACTGACAATTTTTTCCCCACTGTAGCAATGAAAGAAATATTTCCTTGATTCTGAAATTTATCTAGTTCTTAAGTCTCCAAACACAACCATGAAAGAACATAAAAATTTCATGAGGTGGAAATTTATAAATAGCACTACTCTCTCTCACAAATGCCTTCTGCGCTTTAAGACCTACCAAGAGTCACTCTCACTACGTAAATTAAACTGCCATTTATTCCTTTTCAAACTAGAGCAATAACAGGTTATCTACACCAATACTTGAACAGCAAAGTAAACACTGATCTCTTACAATCCCAAAATATGCGATACAAAACTATAATCAAGTGGTGCAGTAGAATACTCTACTGCCTCTGCTAAACGTACATAAATAAGAACCGTGTTAATACAGTATCTGAAATAAGATATTTAAGTTACTCTCCTACGTTTTCTTTAATAACAAATCTTGAGATAACTTACCCTGGACACATCTTGTCTCCCTTTTTCTCATGTAGTATAGCACAATCATAGCAGAAAACATGCTTGCAAGGTATCTAGAAACAAAAAAATGGCTGTTAAGACATCGTATATAAATACCTATGTCATTTTGCAGAATACAGTTCCTCCCTCCAGCATGCAATTTCTAACAATAGAAGTAACTAAGCTACCTATGAGGTGAACAGGCTTAGTGGTAGTTCGCAGTTTACAGCATCTTTGCATAGAAACTTTCTAAAACAGTTCGTGTTGAGTTTGGGTTTTTTGGGTGTAGGTTTGTTTGGGTTTTTTAAGAATTGGCAAAAACATACAGGCAAAAGTTTAAGTCTTGCAGTAATACCAACACTGAACATTTACAGAAGCTGCATATGCAATCTAATTACACTTGTCTTGCTGGCAAGGAAGGAAAGTTTTAAAACCATTAACTGTCATTAAGTCAGATCCTGAAGCCTGTTACATCACACTTAGAAATCTAAATTAATCTCAGGGATTTTGTTACACTATTTTTAAAGGGACATAAAAGTAAACAGTGTTTTCTAACTTCATTGCAAGTCTTTAATTGAGATAAAGAGCTTATTTTTAAAGCTAAGTTGTGTTAAGGTCAAAACCTACTGAACTTGAAGGGTTCTTTTGTTGGTGACAGCATTTTGATTTGTTGTTCAACATTTTCAAGCTTACTTTATTAAATCAGGGCGGTAACATGAAATCAGCCAGACAAATGGAACAAAAACACTTCAGCAGTGAAGGCCCCTGGTTCCATCCCGACATCCTCCTGCTGTTTATTCAGAGACCTGCTGAAATCAGTAACCTCTTCAGGCTTCATAGAGACATACCAAAACCTAATTTTACCTAAAAGGAAACCATGGCTGCATCTTCCACTGATAATTTCACTCACCATGCGTCCATACATTTTGATGGGCAATCCACACTTATCACAGAAATGGACCGGTGTATCATCCTTCTCCCCCAGCAAGTTTATCTGACAGGATAGAGAAGGGGGTGGGAAAACAAAACCCAAGATCACTAAAGCTTCTCATTTCAATTATCACCAACACACCAATTATTTCTGAATTAGCTGAGAAGGAAGCAAGAACACCACAAACGTGAGAAAGCAGAGGATGTATTTTCAGTCAGTAAAAAGTAATGGAAGCACTTTTATTGAAGAAGGTATCTACCAGGACTACCTACAGTTTGGTATGATTCACAGACAAAGATTCACGACTTGCCATCCATTGCTTTACCTTATAGTCCCAAAAGATGGGTCCAGGGAACCTCCTTTGATTGCCAAACATTTCACCTCCTTTGCATTCGTACCGCTCCTCTTCGTTATAATCAAATTCTTCTGTAGAAAGAAGAAAGAGAAGAAAGACACGAGCCAACCACAACGCTTTCCTAAATGACACCGGCTGCTATTAAAGGCATGTGTCATTCTATACTGAAATCATCAAGGAATGCCACAGCACTTCTAATCTGCTGGGCCCATTCTACAGAAAGGTACAGTCAAAATAGTAAGACAGTCTGTTTTGGGAATGTGCCCCGTTTAATCCTTATAGTGCAGCAGTACCTGGAAATTTGAAACTTGTTTTGCACTTGGACAGAACCTTGGACTCTAAGTCTCCAAGACTGAATAAAGTCTTGAACAATGCTGCAGAATAATACGCTTCCCTACTACAGGGCTAGTATTTATATTAATTTACCTTCATCACCAGCTTGTGTCTTTGAGGGCATCCTGTTCATATTTCTTGGAGTTCGAGGTGCAGGTTTGGTTTTATTGGTCTGTTTTGAGATAAGCTTTATAGGGATTCTTCTACGAACATCAAGACCACCCAATGACCCTGAACTATTTGTTCCTTGCAAATCATTGTCTATGAAAGAAAAAAAAAAGTTTATGTAGTTTTTCACTTACCTAATAGTTTCTAAAGAGGCTAAATATTAACAGAAGAGTTTTAAGAAAAGTAATTTTTAAAGCTTATTTAAGACTCATACAACATATCAAAGTTTAATCACTAGAAAATAAGTATCTTCACATAGAATTTCTTCTAGAAGTCACAAAATTGTATTGGGAACAACCGTGATTTTAGGAAATCTAGTTCTAAAAATAAAGGTATTTTTAAAAGTTAGCTAGTCTGTCATTTCTTCACAACAGGAAGAAACCCATTAATTGTATAGTTCCTCTCACAGCGTGAATAGTACTGAAGAGTTAATTCTTTGTACGACCGTGACAACATAGAATTTCTTATGAGAAAAGATAATTTTTACAATTTATGTAAATTGCTTATTAAAGTTGGAAGGAAACTAGTTTCCGTATTAACTCAGCATCTTGACACATCACTTAGAAGTTTAGCATAAAGTATCACAAAAATATCAGTACTTAAGAGTATGTAGTAGTATCCTTGCGAAACTGAAAATTATTGTTCCCCACTACATACAGAATTCTCTTTAATCAGATTTAAATCTGAGTACCAGGGCAAAGGAAGCAAGAAATAGCCTGACACATGCATCAGTAGATACAGGCTCCAAATGATAATCTAGAGGGAGTATTGCAACAAGCACACCAATGAAGGGGGTACAACTCCCTCAACTTCCAGTGAGTCTATCTTAAACCACTGCATAGCATCTCATTCATACACAAATAAAATTATGTTCTTCACGAATCTACCCAGCTCACTTTCACTTTAATTGAAAATGCCATTTTGACAGGTGTTTCAAAGTGGGACATGCTCAGCCTCAGAGAGGTGTGCCACAAGCTCTTACACTGTAAGCCCTGCCGCTCCACTTGATACGGCACTGCAGCCCTGGAATGATCACCGAGGCCCCAAAGGATTACAGCCTGGTAGCATCTGGACACTGAAATTAGGGCCCCATTAGCGTAAGTCTGCACAATGCCTCACAAACTAGTGTCCCTCAAAGCCTATAACCACCTCACACAACACAACAAGTAGGAGGAAAAACAAGAAAGAAAGAAAAACAAGAAGACAAAGGGAAAAGGGGATTGCTCTAAGTTATTCAGCAGCTACCACCACAACTAGGAACTGCGACAAAGTTTCGAATTGGGACTGTGCCCTGACAGTCACTTTACCTCAAAATGAAGAGCCCTGAGTCTCCTCTGATAGATCAAGTGTATTTATTCCTCTTAGCACTTGTGGTTGACATGTTTCACTCTAAAAGGCAATATGTAAAAAGGCAAAAACAATACAGCCTGTTTTTACTTTTGCTCACTTGTCATTTTTGTTTAGGCTGTCCTGTTGGCTAAACAGATGAGCCAGCAAACATACAACTACGACACCCGGTTTCCCAGAGACTGCTGGCCTAGAACATCAGCGATAATAATGCTAAAGCTGTCTATTTTCCACTTGTTGGGAAATTCTGTTTTCTACCAGAATACACAAAAATGCAACACCATAGACCAGAAAAAGCCTCTGCAGGACCTCAACCCATTTGCAAATAGGGATAACTAAAACAAGTTTAAAAAAAACCCAAACAACCCAACTTGCGTATTAATCGGTCCGTTGAACTGCCAATAGGAAACAAGTAAGTTCTGACGCGTGTCTTCTATATACCCTTGCAAGCTAGCAATATTTACACGAGTTAGCTGCTCAGCTAACCCAAACTAGCAAGTTCATTAGTTACTCATGCTTCACGGAAGGATAATAAATTGCAGTCTGTGGAAGCATAACTAGCAGGATTAAGTGCAGAAAAAAAATATGAAAAACATACCAAAATTGTTAAGACTACTTAGGGAAGCTCTAATTGAGGTGATACATCCTCCTGAACCGCCACCTTCGTCAACTTTTCTTAAGTTTTATTTTTGTATTTCACGTTTTTTTTTAATTCATAAATACAGCTCAAACACCATACCTTATACATATAAATTCATAACGTAGTCTTCGCTAAGGGAAGAAAGAAAACTGAAGATACCCTAGCAAGAAAACCCACGTCCACTCATCTATACATTAAACTACGCCAGCACGCCAACCAGCAGAGTTTCAAAGCTACGAAACCGAGCTTAAGCACATGGGGAAGTTTCCTCTCCAGAGCACAACTACGGAACCAGGAAACACGTTACCGGCACCGACCTCGGGAAACGCAGCGGGCGAACAAGCGCCGCGCCGCCGAAACGCTACAGGCTGGATCCCCCCGCTG
>NW_008825150.1:29797-35883 GCF_000699105.1 Pygoscelis adeliae
GGGGAAGAGTAGCTGGAAACAGGAGGCGTGACCCTGTGGCTTCTTGGAGAGGGTGAAATTAAAAAGGGGAGGGGCCTTTCTGTTCAGGAGCCGTGACCCCTGCCTGCGGGCTCAGTGGGAGGGTGGTTTATATGGCGCGGGCTTCCAAGAATCGGACAAATCTGGAACCACGCTGGGCTCTCTCGGCTGCTAGCGGTCAGCCTTAAGGTTTACCGTGGAATCGGCAGATTCCTGACAGTCGGGCCTGCAGGACCGGTGGATCTCGAAGCTTCACGGCAATAGAGCTCACTACCTCAAGAGACTACTGTGTGTAATTTCCATAAACTTAGCATTTTGTAAATCCTGCGTAGTTCAGTGGGATACTATCTTTATAGAGTGCTTCTATAGCACTGAAGAAAGGAAGAAAATATAAATACAAGTAAATCATAGGTGATAGGGTAGACAGTGGCCTCAAGCAGTCCTCCCACAGCCCTAAGGTAGGGGCAGCTCTACGCCAAACGCTTCAGATCGGTGACTGCCTCACTAGAAGTCTCCCGGATGGGGATCTTGTGTCCCTACAGACAATGTTTCTCATTATAGCCTTAACATATAAAAGCTGCCATTTAAGCCTAATGTTTCTTGTCTTATCCCTGCAAGGCAGAGAGAACAGGTTTCCCCTTTTCTCTCTGTTGTTCCTCAAAAGGCAGACCCAAGGGAAGTGTGACGCTGATCCCTGCGTTGTATGCTTTATCTCCCCATAATAAGAATTCACAAAGAGAGGAGTTTAAAAAAAAAAAACCAAACCAAACATGCGGAGGCATGCAGCATGTTTTCAGTATGCACAACTTTTATTTTCTAGTTAGTTAATACAATTGCTTTTAAAATGCAGCTTTTTAAAAGGGTAAAAAACTTAAAATATATCTCCAAATTTAATACCTGACATGCAAAGACAGAGTACTCAAAGTGCATACAAAAATATCACTTCATTCTACTGGAAAAAGATAAGCATGTCTAGTTGCATTACTTACGGATGTTTGAATTAGTACAAAATTATGTAGAATTTTAGCTTCATTACAAAATCCATTATTTTGGTATCCTTCGTTTTGATGGATACATAGAAGCACGTACCCCCCGGCCCACTGAGAAAGGTATTTGAATGCCTTCTGCATGTTACCTCTTACCGTTCTGTGTAACTGTAAGCTTTGTGTGCAATGCTATTTTTGAGGAAAAGTCGAATATTTTGTGCCAGTTAAATTAAGAACAAATACAACCATGGCTTGAAGAAATGTGCAGGCCAAGAATAAGTGCATTGCATCATATTTTAGCACAATTAATTCCAGCTGAAATGTCATCATTTGGAAAGGAAACTGGAAGACGGCAGGGGGGTTGGACTAGATGACCTTTAGAGGTCCCTTCCAACCCAAACTATTCTATGATTCTATGATTTAATTGCTTTTTTTAAATACCTGTATGGACAAGAACTAGAGAAGGTTCAAAAAATAACGTAAACCCGCATTTCTGTCAGGTAAGAATCTATACTCAAACTTCACAGTGCAGATGTTCTCTTGAGGAAGAAAAAATTTCACTGCTATCATTTTTTATGCCATCTTTTCCATAGTATGTGTTCTGCGTAAAAATTAGCTGAAACCTCACTTATCAGTCCCAGGTAGAATATTTTATTTTCCTTTCTACATAAAATGTACATCCACTTTAGAAAAGCAATACAGCTTCTGAGAAAGATGTTGCTGGCCTTGTCCTCCATCACTGTGTGCTGCATGCACTGGCAACAGTGGCTTATATTCAGATTAATGTACACTGGGGCCATGGCCTGATAGGAAAAGTTTTGTCAGTAACGTGGGCAGAAGTGCCAGCCTCCTGCGTTAGGCTGGCGAATGGAAGGGGAGAGAACGAGGACAGGTAGCGCTAAAAGCGGGAATTGTCAAATCACAGCCTGAGCCTAAGCATTAGTGTAAACAGAAATTAATACTTCCGTCTGAGGAGGTGCAGATCAGTCTGATTTGCCGCTTAAACACGTGCCTAATTCTCAGCTTGTGGAGATGCCAATCTGACACACAAATGGCGTATGTCTCTTTGTAAATACAAACCTGCGTTTTTGCTGGCTTGGACTGGAACATCAATATCATCTAAGTTCAAGCCTGTATTGCATTTGAAATGAGAAACTTCACTGACTGTCATGAGGACTGAAATTTCTGCCTTAATTAGAGAATAAAGATGTCGGTCTGGTGATGTTACCTACTGTGTGAGATACTGTCCAACTGACTGATGGTTAGAGGATTTTTTTCACTGATTTTGATGGCGTTCACTCAGGTCTTTAGGACAGAATAATTTATTTAGTGCTTAGCTTTTCACCTTAGATTTTCCGCTAACATTACTTGCAGCAAAAATCTTCCCTGTGCAGTGTGATATAGGAAGATTTCTCTGATGTAATCAAATAAGGAGACATAAATATGTGAACATACTGAAGCTAATTAGCCCACATTGTGAAACTTAAAAGGGATTTTATACCTGGACATTTCTTACACTTCTGTTATTATCAGTTCCTTCATCATACAGAGGTTTTTTTCCATTTAAAAAATTAATGTAGTGCTAAAAAATTTAAAGTAGCGGTCTGTTTTCCATCAAAACACGTTTCGTCTTCATGAAAAGTAAGAACAATTGATTTGCTACGTATCTATTTTATATAGTCCTAAAGTAAGGATTAAAGTTTTGCGCATCAAATCCTTTATCTTTTGTAAATTATTGCACTTGTGCATTATGGACTATCAAATGTAAAAGAACAGCAGCAGTCTGATGTAGAATATTAAAAGAAAAAATACGCTATATAAAAATATATTCATTAAACTAAATAAACTCCTATATTCCATTTTTAAAAAAGCCCCAAACCTCTATACTAGGTCACATTCTGACTTGTTTGCACTCAGTAGCAGCCTGTTCTACAGATTCCACTAAGTACTTGGGGACTAAAGTTTTCGTTAATCTAATTTATGTCATGATCTGCCTCTTGATGAAAGATGCGTAACCTAGCCAAAATGATCTTCTGTGTATACTTCATTTTAGGGACGATCATTAATAGTAGTGCATGATTTGCTACAATGGGATTAATACAGAACTGATGAACTCATATCCAAGGGTCTTTTCTATTGAAACTTATCCTGTTTGAAGTTTTATAGTAGTTCAGTGCCATTTTCTGTTCATGTGACTGTTTCACCTATTTCAGTTACCTAACAACCTGCAGCAATCTAAGGAATTGCTTGGAAAAAATGATCACGGTACATTTTTCAAGACTTGTCAGCACGTATGCTCCCACCAGTGTTCTAGAATTGCAAAGCCTTGGCCAGCTAGAACTCCTGCTAGGCATTGTGCAAATACAGAACAAAAGGCCTGCCATCCCAAGATTTTGGCCTCTTCAACTCTCCTGGGCAGAGCACAAAGCAGCTTTTCATCCTGTACACACTGATGAAACAGTGTAACGCACCTTCTGCCTGACTAGTCCCAAAACTGAGTACCTCTTTCGTAATAGTCTTCTGATTTTTTTTTATCAATATATCGTACCAAAAAGTGCTTGCTGAATCAGGTCCAGAATATTTCTGGGATAACGTTAGCTAAAATTTGGAGATTTCTAGAGATCTGTATCATTCAGACAATCAATCAGAGTTTTCTTCAAGTGCAAAGATTGGTTTCATTGCAGAAAACGCGTATATAGTACCGGTGCATAAATATTGCTGTGAGTTCACAGGTAAGACAGTACCAGCAGTCCATCTTCATGAAGCAAGTCTGCGCATAGCCTAGTGAAATGGTTTTCAGAAGGTGGAGAGAAACAGGCCATGGTTAGTTCTGAGTACACACCGCTTGGAAAAAGAAAATGTTTGTGTATGTGTTAACTAAAAACTACCAAGTTCAACCTGGCCTCAGTGAAAGTACAGAGAAAGTAACTGTTCTGAGGCAGCTGCCCTCTGACTTGTGTCTACATCGGACAATTCAGTCAGGAAGCTGCAGGTCTGAAGGTTACTAGCTCTCACCTTCAAAATGTGGCTATAAAGGTGGAGGACAGAAGCCTCTCGGAACACTCTGACCTTGGATCGGTAGTTTTGTGTCTGGCTTCTTATTTAATGAGAATAATACAAATATCTAACCAATCCTGTGGATAGAAATCAGAATTCAAATCTCTTTGGCCTGCCAGTCCCAAATGCTTCTGTTACAGAATCATGGTGTCTTTCTAGCTTTTTCAATCCTTCATTCCTTTCTGCACTGTGACTTACAGGGGAGTGGAAAGTGCTTCTCCCCGTATTAGTGATAAGGAATAATATTTGGGTCTCTTGCAATATTCGTACCAACCAAAAAAGGAGGGGGTGAATCAGGAGTACCAAGTATCACAATCTATTTACCAAGCCCTGATGAAGCTTGAGAGGCTTTTGCTTAGGGTCTCAGTTTCTCCTCTCACCAATCTGCCTTCCAAGCTGACCTTACCTTTTCCTACGGGACTTCATGCTGTGGTAGAAACTACAAAGCAGGGAGATGCTGAGAACCTCTACCCAGCCACAACCTCCTCTTACCTACTTGCCTCCAGGGACCTCTACATCCCACACGCACAGCAACCTTGCTGCAGCATTTTGCTACAGCGTGACACAGAGAAGGGTCACAGAACCGCCAGCCACCAGCCCCTTCCCACTCCTGCTGCTGGAGCAGAGAGGCCAAGCACAGGGCACTACCCCATTTTAGATCGGGAATTAAGAATGGAGTTCTGACTAGTACCACAGTAGCATAATAGGAGGAACACATAATAATCATGCCTTTACCTACATGGAGTGTTGTAATGCTTCCAAGGTATTGATGCATCACTAGTTTAATCCACCTCAGGCTATAAAAGGGCACTTAGCCCAATCTCCTGTTTTCTGAGTAAGTGGCCTGCGCGCTGCACCATTATTTTAGCAGTAAGTGCTACTTTACTTTCTGGCAGTATTCTGTAAATACACAATACCATGGTATTGCTTTAATGGACTTGTATTGTTGCATGTTAGTTACGTTCAATACACTGCTTTGCTGCAGCTTCCTGTAAAATGTTCAGATTGTGCAAGAAGGTGTCTGTTGTGTTAAAAGGAGGAATGAGAGGGGGAGGTTGACCATAATTTTGGATGCAGGTGCCTCAAGCCTTATCAAGTCTTCTTTTAGGTACCTAACTTGTCTTTAGATCTATTTATAAGCCCGTGTAAGGCAAAAGTAGTCCTAAAGCGACAGAGATCAGGAGATGCTTCTGCACATATAATCTACTACATCTCAAGAAAAACTTGACCTCCTCCACTAAGCACTGACATTCAGGTACCCAGGGAGGGTATTTATTTATGGAGAAGGAAACTGTTGAGGGCTCAGTTCATCCGCCATACTCTCACAGCATGACTCAATGCTACAGGCAAAGGAATAAAGCCAGCAGTATTCTGTAAATAATAGACACATTCAGTTCTGAAGTGTGTACCTCTTCCTGAACATCAAGTTCATCATCAGGCCGGCTTGCTTCTGTGAATTCCATGGGTTCTTTAGACTCCTGCATGAGCGAAATCTTGGCAGAAATAGAAGAAACATGATGAGCTACGCGTTATCCGTATCATTGAAATTGATTTATTACTCTGAAGTACCGTAAGATAACTTCCACAACTTACAGGAGTCTGTTGTTTACTGTTCCTAGACAACACTGTTGATTTAGTTTAGCTGAGAGGAACTTAAATGTTGAAAAGCTTATGGTCCTGCCTCTCCTCATATGACTAGTTATAGCTTTGTAAAAATAATAAAAGCAGAATCTATCTCTAAGCTGCTGTACACCTTTGTCAAAATGTTAATCTCTACTATAAGACAGTAGTATGCAAAAATTATCAAAAAATAAGGGTCCCGTCCTAGTTAGTTATCAGTCAGATTAATTTTAATTGCTATTTATTCATAATACTGTAATAGTGATTGCTAGGGAAGGAATTGTGGTGAAAAGACAGGGGAACATTATAAGGCCATTTTCCTAATGTGGGCCCACAGCTTTAAATGCTACAGAGTGTTCTGGTTATCTCAAAAAACAGAATACAACTAGGAAAGGCACAGAGAAA
>NW_008825150.1:35929-52484 GCF_000699105.1 Pygoscelis adeliae
CATGCACACTCACACCAAGTAGAATGGGACTCTTCAGCTTTGATCAGAGGTATATGAAATTATTAATGGTGTTGGGAAAGGGAGCAGGGAATGATTATTCATTGCAACTAGCAATCCAGAAATCCAACAGGCTTAAAACAAATGGGAAATATGTGTCATATAACACATTTAAAATTACAGAACCCATCTCCACAGGATAGTGTCAAGCTAAAATATGTAAAGGGGTTCCAAAAGGAGTATGACAGACACATCGAAGAAAACTCCATCTATGATGATTAAATATAATGGTCCAAATGCAACCTCCAGCTGAGGAAGTTCTTAAGCTGCCAGTTGTCAGAAACTAGAAAATGAGTCTTAGAATGAAGTGTTCTCCATATGTCCTGTTTCTCGTGTTCTTTTCACTAACAAGATCCTGGGGTCAACAGACCCTTCCTTTGATCTAGCAAAATATTCATGTACTACAGAAGCTGTCCAATTTACTAGACTCTCACTTTATTTGTACTACAGGTCTACGTCTAGTTTTTGAACACGCCATGCTGTAATGGAATCAATGGTAGATGATAGAAGGAAGGGAAATGTACTACTGGATAGTAGACTACCTTCTCAAATATGGGATCCTGGTTGTCACTGTATGTCATTTGATTCCTTATGTAGAGCACAGCATCATGGACAGTCAAGAAGAATATGTCTTTTCTGACAATATCATCAAAGAAGGCACTCCGTTCCAGTTGAGATATAAGGTTGTCTGAATAAAAGAAAGTCATAACAGGTTAATACAATTTGAAGTAATTTAAGAAATAAATATCAAAATACATGGTTGCAACTATCAGAAATCAAACGTACAGCCAAATCAATCAATCATAGCTTTGTCTTGACTTTTACTTTCCATCTTTCCTTTAAACCCCACCATTCTTTGTGTCCCACCGCAGCCCACCATGTTTATCAGTGTGATAATTCACATTTTTATTAGAACAAATGCTCCCACAGACACATCTAGAGATCCCTTCTCATCCCTTCTCATCTTCATTTTATTCTTTGCATGAGTGGTAGTAGAAATATTTGGATGTTTACCTTGATATGAAGCAAAGTATACTCTCACATCAATTCTCTCAAACTCTCTAATTATCTAAAAAAAAAAAAGTTTGCAACAAGGACATAAATAAAGTCTGTAAGGTGAAAATACATGTATGTATATATGTCTATATATGTCATGTGTAGGCACACACACACTTCATTTGTTTCTGCGTGTCCTCATTCCAAATTGTATGTTTTGTTTATTCATCATAAATAAGGAACTGCTATACTTTGCTATACTTAAAGATCCAGTAGTTAAGTACCTGGTTGCTGAAGTGGCCTATCTTTGACTATGTGAGTGGAACTATCAATTTTACACATACATACATTGCTGCCTATGAAGGTTCTCATTCTGTTCTCATAATATGAATAATCATGTCTCTTCAAGTGAGAATCACATGGGCCTGGCAAGCTTTATTTCTCCCCATGTATGTGTGATATGATACAATCCTTGACTGGCACATGCAAATTTACACAGATTTTTCCCTCATGCAGTGCACCAGATGGACCTGTGCTTGGATGAAAAAGCTGCATATGAAAAGAGTCATGTCTGTGGACCCCATATCTCTCTTGTCTCAGAAGCTGGAACTGAATCAAAACTAGGCAGAAGGCTGAAGCAAGGCACACAGCGTTCTTGTATTTCAGTTAGTTAAAAGGTGGGAGACTGGATTCTACCCCGGCTCCCTGGTAGCAGGCAAGTCTCTTAGAATAGTGTTTTCAGAGATGATTGCTAATTCCATCCCCTTCTGTTCAATGATGAACTAGAGTCTTGGTAATCTAAGATCTGGTTTATAGATAGGCTAAGCAGTCCCATCTGCAAACTGAATCACAGAATCATAGAATCCTTTAGGTTGGAAAAGACCTTTAAGATCATCAAGTCCAACCGTTAACCTAGCACTGCCAAGTCCACCACTAAAGCATGTCCCTAAGCACCACATCTACACATCTTTTAAATACCTCCAGGGATGGGGACTCAACCACTTCCCTGGGCAGCCTGTTCCAATGTTTAACCACTCTTTCAGTAAAGACATTTTTCCTCATGTCCAATCTAAACCTCCCCTGGCGCAACTTGAGGCCATTTCCTCTCGTCCTTTCGCCAGTTACTTGGGAGAAGAGACCAACACCCACCTCGCTACAACCTCCTTTCAGGTGGTTGTAGAGAGCGATGAGGTCTCCCCTCAGCCTCCTTTTCTCCAGGCTAAACAACCCCAGTTCCCTCAGACGTTCCCCGTAAGACTTGTGCTCTAGACGCTTCACCAGCTTCATGAAGTTAGTGAAAGCAGCAATCTGAACATATGAAGTATAAATGACTGAAGACTGAACGATCTGGTCCTACACACTTGTAACTGGGCACCAAAAAATAATGGAAATACTTGGCCTTAGTCTCTTCACCTCATTTCCCTCTCCCTAAACTAGGAATACTATCTCCTTATTTCATAGTGTGATGTTTGAAGATGAATTAGTGAATGTTGATGAATCATTCTTCCTTCCTTCATAATTTAAATAATATGGAATGAATAAATAAATCTGGTGGCTAAAGACTGAAGTGATGGTAAGATGAAATTTTTACTACCTCTGTGTTGAGTGAGCGTCATACTGTGCCCAGCTTAAAACAGGAGGCACGTGGAAAGAAAATATATAACTAAAATATTTCATAACACATGCATACAAAGGGACCACATTTTGCTGTTCTAATTTTAGAGTACTTGACCATGCAACTTTC
Source organism: Pygoscelis adeliae (assembly GCF_000699105.1). Taxonomy (NCBI): domain Eukaryota; kingdom Metazoa; phylum Chordata; class Aves; order Sphenisciformes; family Spheniscidae; genus Pygoscelis; species Pygoscelis adeliae. Next base: position 38,727 of record NW_008825150.1, read on the forward strand.
ATATTGTTCTTTTAATGCATTTTTTGGATTTTTTTTCCACCTAAAATATGCACACCCCAATATTCTACCTCTTGCTGTATAAGTTTTAAAGGTATTTTTCAACAACAGACTTTTTAAAACTCAGAAATTAACTTCAGCTAACAGCTCTTGATTTACATACTACTGACTAGTTTCATTTTCATGGAACACCAGAAAAAAAATGCCCTTACCGTTTTTATTGATCTCACAGCTACAATATCCAAGAAGGTTACTGCTCCAAAATCAAGAATGAGACTATGGATGGGCACCTTGGGGATGTTTACTTTGACTGGGAGTTCTGAATTCCAGTCTACCTGGATCTCTACTTCTTTGGTGGGAACTTGAAGATCTTCGTTGTCTTCAGGTTCCTCATCAGTCTCAAAAGCTTCATTATTAATACCAGGCTCACTGATGATGCCATTCTAATGTGCAGATAATATATGGAATATAGCATTTAATCATGGAGAAAGTTTTGGAGTTACAGGAAATACTTCCCTGTGATAACTTCTGTTTCAGGAATGAACAAGACTTGTAACCGGTACCCCCTGCTCCCAACCCCTGGTAATGTGGTTAGCATAAATGATGCCATTTTATAAGGCAAGCAGCCATTCTCTGTGACTGAGCAGGTCACGTAGTCGTTCCCTTTCCCCTCATTCTCAGGCCTTGAAGGTCCTGTGAACCAAGCAGACAAACCAAACAGATTCCTGGGTGCCAGGCTGAATATTCCCTTCCTTGCCAGGCACCCAGCCAACTGGGTGTTGTTGATGACCCTGTCATAGAACAGGGAAGCATAACGGCGCACAGAGCGCTGTCTATAAAATCAAGCAGTTACAAGTCCTAAGTGGGGAATTTGGACTGGAACTGCTGCTGGACAGTGAGACCTGTGACCCCCCGGTGGCCAGGGACGCCTCCACCATCATCAGCTTCCTCTGAGGACTGGGTGAGAGACTCGTCTTCTTTTATATGATTTTTGAGTCTAGTTTATGATTGTTATATTGATACATCAAACCTCGTATTAAGATCTGACCTGATCTGCAGAGGGTCCAGGTGATTAGAAACCATAAGTTAAGTTGGGGTCTAGGTAATTAAAAACTATAAGTTAAGTTGTATTATAAATTCTGTATTATGCTACTTATAAATTGTACTACATTGATTCTGTTTGTAGAAATCCTGTGCCATTCTAATCATAAATTCTGTGCTATACTAATCATAAAATCCTGTTAAGAAAAATAAAGCTTTAATTGTAACTACAATTTAGTGCCATCATCATTCTGCCAAGGATCCCTAAAAGAACCTGTCTGTCCCCTGTGCTGGATTTGGCTGGGGTAGAGTTAATTTTCTTCATAGTAGCTAGTACGGGGCTATGTTTTGGATTTGTGCTGGAAACAGTGTTGATAACACAGGGATGTTTTCATTGTTGCTGAGCAGTGCTTACACAGAGTCAAGGCCTTTTCTGCTTCTCACACCACCCCACCACTATCCCATACCATACGACATCATGCTCAGCATATAAAGCTGGGGGAAGAAGGGAGGGGGGGACGTTTGGAGTGATGGTGTTTGTCTTCCCAAGTAACCGTTACGCGTGATGGGGCCCTGCTTTCCTGGAGATGGCTGAACACCTGCCTGCCCATGGGAAGTAGTGAATGAATTCCTTGTTTTGCTTTGCTTGTGCGCGCAGCTTTTGCTTTACCTATTAACTGTCTTTATCTCAACCCACGAGTTTTCTCACTTTTACCCTTCCAATTCTCTCCCCCATCCCATTGTGGGGGAAGTGAGTGAGTGGCTGTGTGGTGCTTAGTTGCCAGCTGGTATTAAACCACAACACCCCTTAGTGTTGGGTGACAATACTGCATCCAAGAATTTAAAGAAAAACAAGATAGAGTAAATAATTATCTCCTCCTCTGTGCAGTGTATTTCCTTTCCTCTTTTTTTCTTTGCTAAAAGAGCATCTTCCTGCAAAAAGGCCACTATCCAGAAAAATAAATACCTCAGAGCTACTCCCTCCCTCAACAGAATTATTTCTAGGAGATATTTAAGACCAGTATTTTCAGCTTTGAATTAGATTTACTATATATGATAACATGGTAAAATGACTAGGTCAAAAGCTGGAACGTCACATAACTGAGCATTTAACTGCATCATAAATTGTAATATATACAGGAAATACTGCATCCTGCACTGAGAGCAACGACAACAGAAAACCCACTTCTAACTTCCAGCTCTGGAGATTTAATAGGTTGCCTGTACCTGTCTAATTAAATGTAAGCATTTAATTATTGACATGTACATTCCATACTCAGAGGAACATATGCTGCTTTCTTTAAAGAGGACGTGGAAGGCTATGTCTACCAGCCAACTGATACAGCTCACCTGTGCATAGGAAGCTGGATGATAGGAGCATGTACACATGAAAGAGCCAGCACTTTTACTGCACAGAGACAATCTGAGGTGGTGAGGGGTAGAGGTAAGATCAGGGAATCTCTTGCTTCCACTCCTGTTAGCACCATGACTGTCACAGCTGCCTGAATCTGTGGGGTCTTTGGCAATAGGTGTACTGCTCTGCTAATTCTCCTGCAGGTCCCAGTCTTCCTACCACAGTAATAAGTCACACTCTTCCATCTTCATTTTAAAGATGAGTACAGAGGAACTAAAGGCTAAAGTAATAAGCTCTAACAGTAATCCTTTGAGAAAAAAATTCAAAAGAAAAAAAAATTGTTTTACCTTAGTAGCTTTTAATTTCCCCTTCTTGATTAGCTTTTGTATCTTCCTCAGTGCTTTGAGTCTCTTATTATATACCTTGACTGCATCAAATCCCACCTACAGAAAAAGGATCAAGACATCAAGATGATTTAATTTTACCTAGATATAATTCTGAGGAAATCTCAAAGACAGTTAAGAAGCATGAAAAAACATCACGTATCACTTACTGTGGATTTGAGGCTGCTTTTCAGTCCATCGATGTTAGCATAAAAAATTGGACTTGAAAACTTGAGAATCTTCACACCTTCTGGTTCTATAACCTGTTGCCAAAGAATATAAGGTTAAGCAGCAACAACCTTATTTTGGCTAATAAGAAGCAGTTTAACTGTTTCAACAGTTCAGCTATGTATCTAATTCACAAAAAATGGCCTATCTTTGCTGAGAATTAAGGTGATTCAGTTTTTAGAAGCTTACAGCCCCAGCATGCAATATAGACCAACCATCTGGATCAAGATGAAGAATTTAATGCCGAAACTTGTTATCTTCGAGCACTCCACTTCCAAATTCAAGTTGTCCACAATACGCAAGGCACTACTTTGTCTTACACTGCCTTGTAGACTGAAGGGAAACAACTCAGCAATGACTTACATTTTTGTAGTCCTTGACCTTCTTGTAGATGTCTGTGCCAGGAATGTTTCCAAAGCCACCCCATGAAGGACTAACAGAAACAAAAAGAAAAGACAGTGAAGGTAAACATCACACTTAGGCATTCACAGAATTGAAGGGATTGCTGCATACAAACTGTCATAGACTCTTGTAGTCTGCTCTCTTCGGCCAAACTAATATACAACAATTTTCCAGTGAGGATCTTTGTTTTGTGTCACTGTGCAAGGGTCTTTTTCCGATTTGTAGTGAATGGTCCTTTTTAAAGACAAGGTACTTTGGTCTCAGCCTACTTGCTGCACCATTTTTATATAGAACTGAATGAATAACTTGTTCCATTTGTCTCCCAAACCAGAAAAACGTTTTAAAAGCAGATTAGTTTTGTTTGAATGAAAAAACAATTTTTTGACTCTGAAAAAACATTGATCACTTTTTTCGTTTCAAATCAACTGAAACAATACATTTATATTCTTTTCAGGTTACTTAAAACTTTTCATCCAACTCTTTTAATTTTGATTTCAGTCAGTAACAAAACTAAAATATTTTGCAGTCTCCAGATAAATTTTTAACAGTTGAAGCAAATTGTTTTGAAGTTTGTAAAGCCTCATGTCCCTTATATATTTTCATTTCACAAATCTGAGTTGAATTTGGGAATGTTTTTTGAGGCTCTTCAAATTCAATTCTTTATCATCTACTATTCTTTAACAACTTTTGCAAGGCTTTATTTTTATGCATGTGCTGACAGTGCAACTATCCTTTGGTATTGCTAGTAACCTAGACTCCAGGTTGAAGGAAAGGAGTTATGTTGTATTTTCAGAGAAAAGATCAATGAAAAGTAACAAGATGGCCAAAGAAGATTCTGCAAAGCCATCTTTTCTCACCATTCCACTACCATGTGTTCTTTGAGCAGCAACAAATCAGCCACAAGCACAAAATTTTGTCTTATTCTCATACTTTCTCTTCCTCTTCTTTCACAGGCATACAGTCAGTCTTGTATAAGCAGTAAGTGAAAAGGTTATTGACGTGCAACACATTGTAGTAGTATTACATGCTAAGAGTTACTATAATAATCAATTAATTACAGAAGCCATTCATACATCTTTTTATATTTGATCTGGAATGTTCCTATCCCTTTCCAGAACTCAGCTATATCGGTATGTAAAGTACTGCTGGAGTACTGCATCCAGCTCTGGAGTCCTCAGTTCAGGAAAGACATGGACTTATTGGAGCGGGTCCAGAGGAGGGTCATGAAAATGATCAGATGGATGGAACACCTCTCCTATGAAGAAAGGCTGAGAGAGTTGGGGTTGTTCAGCGTGGAGAAGAGGAGGCTCCAAGGAGACCTTATTGCGGCCCTTCAATACTTAAAGGGGGCTTACAAGAAAGATGGGGACAGACCTGTGTACTCAGGTACATTGAACAACTCATACTTGTTCAATGAAGAGCATGAGAAATTGCACAGATACCATAAAACCTTTTGGGATCACCTGAAACTATATTTTCAGAAAGGAGATTATTTCCCCCCCCCCCCCCCAAATATGGATCTAAGAAACAGCCCGAACCACTGCTCTCTCACAGCATGAACTTCATCCTGACGACTTCCATCTCAGATTCCAACAAAGCAAATGAAAACTCATTAACCAAATGCAATGTCAGATTTTTCTAAAGAATTTTAGCTGCTGTTACCCTTAGAAGTCTTCCTACAGTTGTATCCCAGGCAGCTTCTCTTTTCCTGGGCACTTGGCAGCACAGACTCTGGGGAGACCTTATTGCGGCCTTTCAGTACTTAAAGGGGGCTTATAAGAAAGATGGGGACAGACTTTTTAGTAGGGCCTGTTGCGAAAGAACAAGGGGTCATGGTTTTAAACTGAAAGAGGGTAGATTCAGACTAGATATAAGGAAGAATTTTTTATGCTGTGGGTGATGAAACACTGGAACAGGTTGCCCAGGGAGATGGTAGATGCCCCATCCCTGGAAACATTTAAGGTCAGGTTGGACAGGGTTCTGTGCAACCTGATCTAGTTGAAGATGTCCCTGCCCACGGCAGGGGGGTTGGACTAGATGACCTTTAGAGGTCCCTTCCAACCCAAACTATTCCATGATTCTATGATGATTCTATGATAAATAACATATGGCTAAGTACCACCAGAGCACCCAACATGATATAGGATAAATACTGATAAAATAATGCAGCTTCTCTTTTATCAGTGTAATTAAATGATAGCACACAAACAGTGTTTTGTTCTAAAGAACAGATTTTTTCCATTTCAAAATTTTTGTAAACCCAACCAGATTTTCTGCCACAAATCGTTTTGCTTTTCAGCATATTGTCTTCCTTTTTCATGGTATAACACTAACAATTATTTCTGATCCTGTGTTACTTACAACTGAACTCTCAGCACAACTGTCAGCAATCCAAACAAAAGGCCAGCAAGTAATCCCAGATCAAGTCCCAGAATGATGGATGCTACACACGTAAAAACCCAGATCATCTGGAAAGGAAATAACATATGTAAAGGCTCTTAATTATAACATATAACTCCTGGTCACGCTAAAGAATCACTAGACCAGACAATATGAGTAGCAGAAGAATTTAACTTTGGAGATGATCATAGCACACTGGCAATTAGCTGACTTCCATACAAAAGTTCTTCCTCTTCCTCCAAGATGCTTCTATCCATCACTATCTTATTAGGCATAATTAGCTTTTTAGGAAGTAAGGTTTTTTTAACATAACATTTTTCAAGGATCCAGTTACTTTGGTGAAATTAAAGGGGATGCAGGTAACCATTGCATTTTCTTCTTTCTGATGGTGGCAGTCATTGTTAATCTTTCTTTAGAAATTGGAAATAATTTATTTTCCCAAGATGTAAAATACTGTAAGATGCCCACCTGCAGACATATAGAGAGGGAAGGGGGCTGCTCAGTAATATCTAAGAATCAGAACTGTTCCAAAGAGAGGTATTTCATATTAACAGGTTGATGGCACTCTCTAAAGTCTCCACTGAATACTCAGGCAGAACAGTTGAAGTGGGCTCCTCAATTCCTCTCTACATCACTGCCCAGGCAGAACACCCAATAGACCCAATCATAAAAAAGCTGAGTGCCCAAACTTCTCACTGAAGTCAGTGGGATCTTTCACCTATAAAGAGGGCTAGTAAGTGATTGACTAAAAAATTTCAGATCTACCTAAGGCAGGTACTGCCCAATGACACACACTGTAAAATCTATGCATAGTAAGGACTGCATGGAGAAAATACTTTCCATACAATCTTTTCCTGCCCTAACAGCCACACCGAAGGTCTATTCCACAGAAAACACAGTGGGAGATGTGAGCAAGTACCCTGAGATATGGTTATAGTGGTTCGTAAGAAAACCCCGTTCATATATGCCTTTGCATGCCAAATGAATCCACATTCTAGCTTGGATTAGTCTTGCTACAACTAGAAAACATATTTTCTGAGGACTACCTGAAATTATCCAGGCAAACGGGATGCTAATATGGTAATGATATAAACATATGTACATGAATTAAGAAAAGGTCAGCTTTTCTGACCCATTTAAACTGTGCAAAAGATAAAAGCACAATGGTAAAGGTGGCAACAGGCCATCTTTATTCTGATTTTTAAGCCATCTCAACACAAGATTGCTGTAAACTATGGTAATTGCTATGAAGAAGTCATCACTACACAGGAATACCCTGATTGGCACCCTTACTGTGGGGTATAGGGAATAAAGAAGATACGCAAAATACTATGTAAAACTCTAAAATGGGGAATTTTTAACTGACCTTATAGCACTTGCATTTTGAGGACACACATAAAAGCTTTCTGATGTTAACTCTACAAAATTGTGTTTATGTGATAGTTGAGAGAAACTTGGCTGGCATTAAAAGGCAAAAAGAAAACCAGACGAAAACATTCGGGAGAAAAGAAAAAATTAGGTTACTTACAGCATCCACTTTATTCTGTCTCCACAGACGGGGAACATCAAACACTTGCATGAACATCCCTTTCAAGTTAGCTATGACTACAGCTGCCAACACAGACTGTGAAGAAAAATTATGAAAAAGTATTATTCAGAAGCAAAGATGCATATTAAGATAGTGCTCAACATTATACACTATAAACCAGAGCCTCGTCTGGTATCAGTCACCATAGTTTAAACAGGGCTATTAATCCTGCCCATCAAAGTTGAGCATTTGGATCTGATTGGTGCTGGTGGCTGTGCTGCAGAGGACAAGTACTGTACCTTTTGTAAGGGCTCTAGCAATCTCCCCAGGGCAACAATGGAAATCAAAACAATCCCAGCTGAGATTATACCAGCAACCTGCAAAGAACAGAGTGTTTATAGGAAATGAACTTACTAAGACTTCATCTTATGTTTCTAGGATTACAAAGAAAAATGTACAAGTAGTTGCACACTACATTTCTTTAGGAACAAGGAGACCTGCCAAAATGCCGTTGTGTTTAGGCATACATGGGCAATCATTATACACTTCAGCTAACACAGAGGGAATTCAATTAAGCAAGTAGTGTAAACAACTGCACGCACGGTAGTAGCTCTTGGAGGGGTTACGTTGCACAGACAGATGAAAGGAGCAGAGTTTGTGTGTCAGCCGGAAAAGGGGCTGCTGGATAACCTGTAGTTCTCCACCATTAAAAGTGCAAAGCTGTAGTACTGTAAAACAGAGCAGCATACTCAACATGAGAAAGATGGCACATGGGCAGATGATGAATGGCATATGGCAGGGCTGCTCAGACCAGCACACGGGAGCTTAATTACCGCATAGGCAGCTGCAAGAGGAGTTCCTCTCTCATCCTGAATTCCTACTGTGACAAACTCAGGCCCTTAACTGGGAATTAAATTCTGGGGAATTAGGCTTGAAGGATTTCTGACCCCTAATGTAACTCATGCTACGTAAAACTTGATTGCCCTCTTCTGGCAGAGCTACAAAAATTATTCACTACCAGAGCACAAGCTGCTAGCTAAGATACCTGTGGCTTTCCATGTGCCAGCAACACAATCATTTTAGGACTATTTTCATCCCATTGTGAAAGCTGTGTCCTATATAAGATTAAATTTACCTGTGCACAGTACTAGTAAGAAGAGGTCATTACCTGAGTCTTTCCACCGGTGCTTTCTTGGACTGCGGTCCGTGAAAGAGCAGTAGTTGCAACAAAACAAGAAAAGGCACCTGAAAAAATGTTGCTGAAGCCGAAGGCAATAAACTCCTGCAAGATAATTGGATGATGCTGTAAATACAGATGCCTGAAGACAATTTTGCAATGGACAGTGACAATAGCTTCTACAGTAGTTTATAAAGTAAGTAGCACAATAATATTGAGAAGAGTATGGATTAGTAATAGCTGTTAAATGTTTACACAAATTCTTCTTGTGCCAGTGTAACTACCTGTGTTTGGAAATCAATACAAGGAAGTTGGTATACTCTCCCTAACATGGACATACTCGTCTTAGTATAAAAAGCTTATTTCCATCAATGTTGTCAAAACTAACATTTCTTACAATTACACTGGTATAATTGCATCAACAAATGGGACTAGTAGAAATTTAACTCCCAAGTATCATCAGCTAAACAAATAATTTTAATCAGTTCAACAGTCTGAGTTTAGACAAGCCTTTTATTAATGCAAAGCATTGTATTATTAGTAGAACTAATCAAGAACTTTGTAATGAAACACAGTTTCACTGAAAACTTCTAATCTGTTGAGCCAGAAGTTTTTCACTCTGAACATCCCAATGAACTCACGCTGAGTCCCAGGCAGCGTTCTCATAGATTTGCCCCAGGGTCACAGATGCTGGCGCCTACTGATACTGGTTGTTCTGCTCAAGTGACAAGGACCATGGGAGCTTTATGTCCTGGGATCTGGGCCATTCCTCTCCTGGGAAATGAGGCATTTGGGAGCTGCCTGCAACCCCATATAACTGACAGAAACATTGTTTTCACCAAGCTGACACAGTCACAAAAGCTTTTCACTCACTGCAAATTTTTAAAAATATAATTTGAGATTTGATTTTGACTCTCTCCCTTCTTTTCTTCAAAATGAAATTTCCTGTAAGCTTTTCATTAAGCTCCAAGAGCAGGATTTTAAAGTCATGTTCTTTAACAGAACAGACCTAGGTGATTCATGCCTATTCCTGTGTGACAGCTGTGCTCTGCAAGAAAACGTTGGTAGTTCCTAGTGTTTTTAGGTCTTAATAATCTATGAATCTCTGAAGACAAAATAAATACTAGCAGATAATGGTATTGACCTGTCCTTCAAAATTATTTTACTACCTGCTTTTATGATGTTATTTTAACTTCTCCAGTTCAAGTAACTATTTGCTCATCATTCATGGCTGCATGTGTAAAATTCGTAGCATAGTATTGAAAGAAAGGCACTTTGCATTTATAAACAGTAATTCTACTACTACAATATTTAATTAGTATCTTTGAAGCACATGAGTGCTGGCAGAACAGCATATTCAACAAAAGAACAGCATAAACAGCACTTCCAGGAACATGTATTATTCATTCAGATTTATTAAACTGAAAGTCAATGCATTTTAGGCAACTTTAAGTCAAAGTGTTACCAGATATGAACTTTGTGTATTGTAAAGTGTGTTTGTTGTTCTGCATGTTCAGAAGAATAATTTTGTTACATACTGTAAAACAGTGTTTCCAAAATCAAACTTTATGTAATCCATTAGCACTAAAATAAAGAAGGACTCATTAAACAAAGTGCTCAGCTTAGCTTATCTATTTATTGTAGTAAGTGTATTTTCTCATATGTTCAAAGGATAAAATTCAAAATTAGCATAGATGCAGGACAAGGAAGCTTTCTGACATTTTTCTCCCATGCCCATGGGCAAGCCACATAACCCCTGGTGAAGACACTGAACAACTGCAGGAATCCTCTAAGAGCTTGCTGATGCTCATGTAACATTCTAGCTATAAGCCTTTAGAAACCAATGGGTAAAACAATTCAGTCATTTGGTGCAGACAGTTACTCAAGTATGTTCATATGCTGGTAGACATTTACTTTTGTGAAGCTGCAGGACTTAGCTACACAGTTACAAGTATACTTATACTGATGTAACTGGTGTCATGCTGAGAAATACAATAATTTATTCTGTAGGAATAAAATCATGCCTTAACTGAAAAGTTCAACTGATACAAATCCTGCATGTAGACTAAGCCTAAATAAAGCTGTCTGGATCAGCTTCTTAGCTTGACATTGTCTTCCTCCCCCTCCCAGCAACACACCTCAAAATATGCCTTAGGAGTAGAAATGGAAAGCAGGTTGCTAAAGCTGGCCATGTCAACAGGACATCACCAGAAAATTGCCCTATACAGTGCTTAGCTTAGCTTTAATTACCTTTTCAGAGCTACTGCAGTCACTAAAGCAATACAGAAGGAACTAATTAGTATGAAAAGCCCATACTGAAGATAGAGCACATCTGGCTCATCTCTATGTAAATTTGTCAGGTAATATATGGCCATTTCAGCTTTTTTTTTTTAATAGTTGAAAGAATTTCTCCTGTCAGACTTCAACTTCAGTCTGAAAAATGTGTGTGAATGATGTTTCTTTCATATGGCTACATAAGTGAACATGAAACAGAACCTAAATTCACTATGGTTATAAACTATTTTGGTTATACATACCTGGTTACCATCAATAGCATAGTCATACTTGGTTGCATATACTTTTCCCACAGATACAGCAATAGCATAAGCAACAATAGCAATGGAAAAGGAGGCTGCTATCATCTGGGAAAACAGGCTGACATCCGGAGGTTCAGGAGGCAAAAATCTAGCATTTAGAAAATATATTAGTGTTATCAACTTTGATCAAATTCTGTTCTTACTAGAATTGTCAAGGAGTTTGAGGCAGAGGCATACTGGTTGCTTATAATATGAAGTGTAATGTTGCAAGTTAATAAAAAGGTGGAAACAGCCCATTGACATACAGAACACGCTATCTAGCTCACCATAGCCCAAATCCTGATGCTATTAGTCAGCAACAAAGCTCCCATTGTTCTCAGCATGACTGAGATTTGGCCTTATGATAGCAAAGTGAAAAAGTACATTTTTGAAGCATTGAATAAAGGATGTATTGAATAGTATGATGAATTACATAAATATGTTAATGACACTTCATACTATTGTTAACATACTTCTTGAGAAGATCTCAAAAACATGTTCTCCCCTACTGCGTTTCCACAAATTTTAATTAATCAAGCCCTGAATACCAAATGGAATGTGAAGGTTACTACTGTGAAGTGCTCTGAATCTTTCAAGTGAAAGCCTCTACCAGTGTAATCCTGAACATCCTTGCTCCTATGACTATGGAAGTGACAGGATTGATTGGGATAACAGTAGTGGTATGAATATGAACCACTCAGGTCTACAGAAATTAAATCTATGAAGAATTTCATTATTAAAAATTTTTTTTTTTTTTTTTTACATTTTCCATAGTCATATATTCACTTCCTAAGCATGAAGCAATTAATTCTCAGATGAACTTCATGAATTAGGCAGACGTTCCTAAGCCCATTTTACAGATGAAGGAAAGCTAGGCAACATATTTAGGTGGCATAATTGACAGAGCCAGAAGTAAAACTCAGGAAATGTCCAGCTCTGAGTTCTAAACTTGGGTTACAGCTCTCAATCTCTTTTATGTCTTTTCTCTTACCACTGTCATTTTTAGCCAATTAAAATAATACCTATTTCCCAGAAAACAAAGGCACTCACCCTCTTGGAATGCTCTTAACAATGCCTGCATTGTATTTTTTTTCCAAGTCGGCAGCATATGAAATGCCAGTGGCTACTATTGTCTGTAATAAAATAAAACAACATTTTTAATACTTAAAAAGGGTTCTTGTCTTCCTGTAGCTAGCCCCATCTATTTTATCTGTTATCAGTTTTTGTTATGCTCCTTTGCTTACCACAATGACTTCTATTGGTATAGGTATAGGTATCTTGTGTTTGAACCGATCGTTTATTCCTTTAACTACCATGCAGACAAAAATGGTGAGGAGTCCGGCAATAAGATCTGCAATGTTGGTGGTCCCAATTTTTTCAAATGTTTCAGTAAGAGTCTGAAAAATAAAAATGACAGCATAAAACATGCCCATGTCCACTTGAAGGATGTGAAAACACTCATGAGAAGATCCAGATGCATGGGGTTTTAGAGGAAGCCGAGTTACTTCTTTGTTTAGGCCTGGAGGAGCCTGAGGATAATGTACTGTCAAGGTGCTACAGAATCAGTGAATGGATTTAATAGTGAATTTAACTGAAAAAGCTAACTGCAAGAATTGTCCACACATTGGGCTTCTGCTTCCCGATTTTTAGGAAATTAATACTAAGTAAGAAGAGCTAAACCCCTACCTGTGTTTTACTTCTACCTGTTCTTGGAGCAAGGAAGGGAAGGTCTATAGCTTCTTCACTTTGTACAAATAGCAAGGGAGATCCTCATTTTTCTATTCAAAAGACAGCTAGCAGACTCTTGGGCAAAACTCTGGTTCACTACGTGCCTAGTACGTATGGTCTGTGGATTACATGCTTCCTATTTCCACTGTTGACATGCAGAGAACGAGCAAGAACATGTGGGTCGTGCCAGGCTGTGGAGAATCCTACACTTGAGAAAAGCAGTCACTAAACCTCACCTTACAGCACGTTAACCCTCCCAGCAGAGTTCAGTCCCAGGCTGGAGGACTCTCACAACTGGGCTGCAATAGGCAGCCCTCTTCTCTACCCTTGCTATGCCCTTGCTTGGTCCTATTGTTTACTGCAAATAAGTGTACAGAGAAAACACGAAGGGTTGATTACAGAAAAGCTACAAATACTCCTCTGTCCTCCTCCTAGGCATAAGGGTAATTCTCACTTGCCCCGTCTCCAAGAAAATTTAATTATTCCATGCATAGTGAAGCAGCTTTAACAGAACTATCTGGTAGAAAAGGGGTTAGAAACAGACCTCTTGCATCCTGGTTAGCTCCCCAAACACTGAGCTGTCAGTTTAAAGGCAAGGGGAGGGTTGCAGCAGCGGTACCACTACTACCATTCTGGTTTTGAAACAAAATGTCTAAGTGCTTAATCAGCTATGTTTTCTACGCTAAAGAAGAAGCCTTCCTGAAACACTGAATCAGATGCCTTTCTTCAGGTGACTGAAGCCATTTCTCGCCCGCTGTACTGCTTACCATGGATCCCATTCTTACTGACCATCTCTCGCTCTGCCCCACTTCACAGGGGAACAGTAACTTCCTAACTTTGGGTTGTGAATTCTGTTCATGTTGGATGCTTAGTGTTGCAGTTTGTTAAACACCACTTCTGAAGCAAGTCCAAAACTTGCTGAAGCTGACACAGCAAGTCACTGG
>NW_008825150.1:52496-58990 GCF_000699105.1 Pygoscelis adeliae
AATTTCTTTGCTCTACAGACATCTGCAAACACATTGACTTGGCTCACCTGTAAGAAAGCAGAAGGTTTGAGCTTTACCCTAAAAAGTCAGCATTCTACTCAGGCTTGCAGGAGCTGGAAGCACCATGTAATTCCCTTTCAAAAATACTTTCTACTAAATGTACCAACCTTCAATAAACATAAAAAATAGAGATAGAAAAACCTGCTGGATTAACGAGTCCATCACCCTGCCAGGTCTGCTCTAAGGTCTATTAAATAGTACTTTGTCTCATCCGATTTTCCTTGTTCTGAGGGAAAAAGTTTTCATTAATTCTGAAAAGGCCCATAATACTTTTTTTTTTCCCAAATAGTCCACCAGATTTTTTTTTCTAAATTTTACCTTGCTGTTTGTAGTTATATTCATCCTATTTTTGCTAATCTAGATGTCTAATGTATTTTTGCTAGTCTGGTTGCCTGAACTGGCATGTAAAATTTGTAAATACTTTTTTTTTGTCTAGAACAGCCTCTTTTAGAAATCTGTTATTCTAATGTGAAGTGCTATGGAAGATCTAAAATACTATGAACCCGAATAGTTTCATGCTGAAGCCAGTGACAAAACTCTCAATAACTTTCCTGGGGAAGGAGACTATTCTGTAATATGAGACCTCTGTAATCCAGCCAAGACATTTCTCCATTTGATCATTTTCTCTAAGATCAACAAATGGAGTTGTGACAGCAACATTTAGCCTCACCTTAGCTAACCAGTAGGTACCTGGCTGCAGAGTGGGAATCCACATCCTTCTTTAGGTATTCACAAGTATGGCTACAGTGTGGAATGGAGAACAATGCCCTTTACCACAATGACCTGCTGGTTTAAGAGTAAAGACGCTTGGGACCTGTCAGCTTTGGGAGATGACCTGACAGTGTTAAGAAATGATGAAACATCCTTCACTATAAGCCAGAAAGCAAGGGGTGGGATGAAAAACAGCTTCCAGAAGTGACAACCTAGAGAAGAAACACTGTTTTGCTGGATAATTACATTTAAACTTTATGTGAAAAACTGCTCTGCCTGAAAAAGACTTCAATATGGCAATTAGACTTTCATGGTCTGGGGCACCAGGAAAGCAGCTACTTAGAGCCCCACAGCTAAAAATGAACAGCCGCAGATCTTCATGAGAGTGACAGTGAGAACTAAATGAATGCCCTTTACTTACCACCATATATATGAACCATTCCTGTATGAAATGGAAGCAGAAGATAAACAATTATTTAAAAATTCTGGCATAAAACCAAAACAGATTAGAAGCGCATACTTACATATATTATGGAAAGGATACCGTTATAGTTTTTAGTTGAAACATTTAGGACTATTTTCAATTGCGACACAAGCACTTGAAAAGCAGCTGCAGTTGTGAATCCCCCAACTAGTGGATCTGCAAGGTACCTCACAATGAAACCAATCTGAAGGACTCCAAATATTACCTGGAAAAATAATGAAGAATAAGAGCTTGCTAAACAACAAAAAGGTACATTTTTATTTGGTGATTTCTTATGCTTTGTTCTTTTCTCTTTGTTGATACAGAGTCTTAGGACCATCTTCCCCCATTGCAGCCTAGTGTAGCCTAGTATTATGCCATCCAAGGAAATAAAGGAGACTTGAAGAAATGTGTGAAAGGATGCTCCAGGATATGCACCATTAGCACTTAGTTTCATGCAGGTCTCTTGGTCTGCAATCACAGGGCTATTCTTCTGTTGTCTGCGCTCCCAGTCATGCTGCCACAGACTCTGCCCAGGATAGGAAGAATAATCCCCCAAACGCTCTTCAGAGTTTGAGATGACTTTCCTTCATTTTTGTTTTACTACAGGAAAATGTCTTACTGCCCTACTAGGTATTTCCATGCCATATGTTTTCCCATTAAAATTAAAGCAGTATCAACCTTGTGTCTTCAAGCCAACTATTTTACCTGTAAAATTCCAACCAGAAATGTGAGGGTACTAGCAATCAGCACTCTCTGTGCATCTCTAGATTCAGTGTCTATCAGTGTCCCAGTATCATTAATCCCTGTAGCGTTACTGCCATCTATGAGAAAATTATCATCAGGGGCCATGCTCAATACAACAGATCCCACCATCAAACTGACTACAGGGAATGGACCTGTAATGACAAACAGAACACACTAAAGTTTAATATACATCGAAAAGAAGCATTTATCAGACTAGACAAGCAAACTCTAAATCGGAAAATCCATTTAATATTTTAACTGGGATACATTAGTAATACCAGGGGGCCAGGAGCCACAGGCACTGCAAACATGACACAAAGATACAATTCCTTCCTTAAATAACTTACGTTGTACGCACAGGTGCAGTTTCATGCTTTGCTTAAGCCAGTTTAGGGCTGTACCAAGGCCAAAAGGGGCAACATGTTCCAACCATCTCCCTTGTATCAGCACCACAACCAGACAAAACAGATCACTGATCCAGCTGAAAGCAACATTTATTTAATCTTTTTTTTTTGGTCGTGGTTAGTTTTCAGCTGATCCAGATTGCCACATAGCTACATGGTCAGGAAACCCAACACCACGGTGGTGGCAGGAACATGCACCAAGGAGTAGGACCACATCTTTTGGCAGTAGTGTGCTATTACATTGGCTAAAGATGACTGAAACGATACTTTGGGCAAGACACAGAGAGAGTAAGTGATCATTGTGTCAGCAACACACAATCTAAAAGTAATCGTACTTGTTGCCGTTATTTACTAAAAATATGCAGAAAAGGAAAACGTCACAAAATGTCTTAAAGAAGGGTAAGTTAATTTTACAGATACCTTAGAGAACATTTCATGGATTGGAAAAATACTTCATGTATTGGAAAAAGCATAAAAAGGAGCGTTTGATAATCTAGAAAGTAGGAATGTCAACATAAGTAGAGGTGACAACTCAGACCTGGATAGCAAATGTGAGCTGATAGGTAGGGTAGGAAGAGGCTAACAAAGTGGAGAGAACATACAGAAGTATTTGATGCAGCAGAGAAGAAAGCTGATGAAAAAGTGTAGTATCATGCCAAAGCTTTGCAAGGGGAAACCAATCTATTCTTAGTAGATATGAACAAGGAAAGACTGGATTTTGTTAGAATGAAGAAAAAGAAACTTCAGTGATCAAGCTGTAACATGAATTTTAAATGTGAGAACTGACAGGAAATAAACCCCATATTTTAAAGAAAGTATTCAGAAAGAATCAACAAGGTTTACCCATAGCCTTGATGTGAGGACCTAGAGCGAGGCTGGAGTGGACACACAGGTTCTGGGTCTCCGCAACAGGCAAGAAGATGATATTGTCCATAGTGACCAAAAAAGGATGCAGCAAGGAAGGCTTGTAGAGAAGACTAAGAGCTCTGTTTTAGCCACCTTAAGCTTTAGCTGATAGACAAAATGTCTGTTCACACTGCCTACTGAGGCCTTGATCTTGTAATTTCTTGCATAGAGTGTAGCCAAAGACAAGATTTAAACTTCAGCATAAATGCAAGCAAAAAGCATGCAGGGGCACAACTTAAGTTAGCTATTATGCACAGTTGCCTGTACAGAGAAGAAATAAGCCTTAAGTCCCCCAAACCCACCAATATTAGTATTCAGCACAGCCAATTTGGTTCAGAAAGTAGTTATCTTGTATGAAATATGAATGTTCACAGTAAGGATTAACATTTTGTAATAGATAATTCACTGTAACTTGAACACATGCAGTTACCAACTGAGATGTGCCTTGATGTTCCCAGGAAAAAGTATGTCAGGATGGGAAAAAAGGCAGAATAGAGACCATATCCAACAGGAACTGCAACCAGCAAAGCATATGCCAAACCTGAAATGATAGATCATCAAAATTTCAGATTAAAAATCCGTCAACAAACTACTATCTTGTCTAGAATAGACTTTCAGAAAGATTTACTCCTTTTGTCCAGCTACAATTTAGAATGTGTTTTGTCTGTAAATCAGCTGGAGGCACATATGTGAGTATGAATGACTGTAAATTATTGTATATCCCACGCTGGTAGTTGGATGTGTAGGTGCTGAAAGATGTTCCTACATTTGTATAGGTAGCACAAAACATAGGCTCAGATGTGAAGTTTAAGCGGGGGAACATTGTTGCAAGAGTGAATGATCTGTCCCTTGAGAGAAAAGAGGGATATGTGAAGTGTTCTAGTTATAGACAGAAATTTCAAGCACAGACTCTGAATTATTGCACTACAAATATGCTTCAGTATGTTCAGCCCTTCTGAAAATCAGGCCAATTTTTTTTCAGTATCAGCTTATCAACTTAAATACCAAAAGTAAATCACACAAATTTGAGAATTTTGATCCTCATCATTGTCTTCCTTTGTATACCTGTGCAAGCCGTCAAATCCAACAAACAATGAAAAAAAGAAGTTGCCTTCAGTATCATATCCCAGTTAGCTCCCACTGCAGAGTGTAGTATTCTCCTTCAAAGGTACTGCAAAAACCTATCAGAGTTCAAAGCAATTGAAGTCCTGGTCATACTGCTGTGACTGGTGGGAGGACGGCAAGCAACACACACAGTTGCTGGGAGTTAGGGACTTAAGGGACCTCAAGATCCCAGAAGCCTCTTTTTTGGCAAACATTTTGGCCAGTTTTCCCCATATTGCATAATTTAGAATTTCAGAATTATTATATTTTTAAAAAATTATAGCTTGATTTAGATTTGCACTAATTTGGTTTTTTTAATGGTTTGGGTTTTTTTAATACATAAGTGGGAGACCAAATAGTATATTTCAGGAATCAGTTTTACAAGTGGAATCTAATTGTGAGAAAATCAGGCCCCACTGTAAAAAAATAAATGAGGGGGTTACAGTAAGAGCATAATAGCTGCTATAAGTCATATGAAAAGCCCATCTAGCCCAGTTCATTTAAAAAAGGCAGGGAAGTCCTGTAACTGTGGCACTACCTTCGGCAGAGATCTTCCAGCTCTGACACAGACTCTCTGCGGGACTATGGAAAAATCACTTCTTTATTCCTCAGGTCACAGTCTGCCTGGGGCAGAAGTTTGTAATGCTTTTTTTCTGCCAGTCTGTGCCTTCCTAGCATGCTCCAAGGGAACAGACAGCAGGGAATACTTTTGGCTAATTGGGAATGCGTAAACTGCTTTCTTTGTTCCCAATGTGAATCTTTGCCCCCTTGTGCAAACACTTAACTTCCATTGAGGGAAAATGTGGGGGTTGGCACAGCTAGCTTAACCTCCCCCAGTCCTGAAAAATTATAAAAATAGTGTAAGAACACTATTGAGATGAAAGAAATTAATGTGCTGGATCACGTCAGGGTTATAGCTAGTCTTGTCTTTGAAAGTGGACCTTATCAGCTGCCTCAGGCAAAATGGTTCTGCCCTTTAAGTCTTATTTTAAGCTTATTTTAATTAATTTCTGCTTATTTCTGCCACTTTTCTATTTGTTCATCTTCTGAATGCTTTCCTAATAAATGGAATAAGGAAATAAGGAAAACTTAATATTGCAAGCCATGTACTGTAAATATCCATAAAGTTTATAAATTTTTTTAATGTGAATATACCACCACCTCCTTGAGGGTTGTTTTCTGCAGATACCTGAACAACCTTATGGGCCAAATTTTAAAGGAGAGAAGATATCAAGGTTGCATTATTTTGGGGCAATAACTAGATTTTTGTAGGCAGCTGCAGGAGAGCTATAGGCTCAGATAACCAAGAAAGAGAAATAAGACCACATGACCTACCCAATTTATCACAGTGTAATTAAAATTTTAAATATCAAAATGAATACTCTTTGAGTAAAAGGCTTGGGAAAAAAGTTAAATACATCTTGATAGAACATCAGAGGAAATTTAAATCTTCTAGCCAAGCAGAGAAAAAAGGAATAAATTAAAACTATCAATTATTTATTGCAAAATAATACCTAATATCTAGTATTAAATAACAAGTCGCAGATTTGTAATTCCATCTGCGTAACATCCCTGTGTTCAGCCGGCTCCCTTATAGAAACGTCCTTGAGAACGGAGGGCCGACGTGCCTGGATTTACCTTGCAAGGTGGCGACGAGGCCAGTGCTGACCCCCGAGATGATATCGCTCATCAGCCACTCTTTCACTCGGTAGTTGGGCAGCCACTCCAGGATGGGCAGAAAGGACTTGGCAATCTGAAAGGCCCTTTTTCTTGAACATCTGCGAGGAAACAAGTGATGAACACACCCCACGGGGCTGCAGCTGGAAAGCCCCCCACAACCCCACGCTGACAGAAAGCTAGGGCGATGCACATTTTAAGAGGCAGAGATTGGCATGGTCATGTCTTCCAGACAGGGATGGGGCACGTATCGGTGTCGAAAGCGCCGTCTCCTGAAGGAAGCACCCTACGGGCAGCTGCGTCCACGCGCTTCGATATGAAGGGAAGCCAAGATTGATCTATCGACAGATTGGCGTTGCTTGGGCCACTTTATCCCTCGGCGGCTGGAGTTTATCGGCGCCGGGACAGCGCGTCCCCCGGCA
>NW_008825150.1:59910-65247 GCF_000699105.1 Pygoscelis adeliae
CCCCTTCACCAGCTGCCCTGAGGAACCATCTGCCCAACGGCAGCCTGCAAAAGTGCTCGCTGTTAAGACGAGCCCGAGGGGAAAAGATAGGACTAGCCGCTCCACGCACCGCTTGGCCCACATGGAAACCTCCCCTGAGTTTCCAAAGCCCTGCTGCATCCCATATTCCAAGCTTTGGGAATTGGCTCCACGCTGAGATACAAACGCCTAATAAACTGCATCTGCTCTCCGAACCATCCCTGGGCTCACCCAGCCGCCTTGGCGGGAAGGAGAAGTGGTTTGGAGCCTGCGGGCTCTTTGTGTCACACCTGAAATGTCAGAAGGTGGCCCAGGGTTGCAGCTTCTAGTCTGCCCAAGGGGGGTCAGAGGGAATGAACTCCTTGGCAGCCCTGCTGTAATTTAGGATTAGAGAGAAGACTGGGGCTGAAAAGTCAACCCTGAACACCGAGTACTGCTGGCTACAACACAGATCTTCCATGTTATGTATGGAGGATAACCTAGCAAAGATCTTGCAGGAGTGCTTCACTTCCCTCAGGTGTCCTCCTCACCCCAAGGGACGTTTTGAAATCAGAATCAGTGCCAATGATGTTTCAACTAACACCAAAGAGGTGCTGAGGGTACTGTATCAAGCAAAATGTTTGTTCAATGAACTATTCAGGCATGGATATTCTTGATGGCCTTGGTTTCAAAGCATTTTAGTGCAGTCCTAACTTCAGGCATGTTGAAGCCAACATTGCTAAACTGGAAAGAAGCTACTTGCTGAAAGTACGTTTTCATAGTGTAACATGGTTCAGGCTTTCTAATTCTGCAACAGGCTTCCCCTGCTGCTATACTGCAAGAAATGTCTAGGTAAACTACTGAAATGCTTTGATATGAGGAAGTGAAACAGCCAGCTTCCTAAACCGAATAAAGTTTTGTAGCAGTTAGTAGCACGGCACTGGAGTGAGGAAAAGCTGACAGTTAGTGTCTAGTGATAGGACTTTGTGTTATAAAGAAAGTGGTCTTACGTACATGTTACTCACTCCAGAGTGGGAAAGCTTTCAGTTTTTTGCTAGCAGATAATACTACAGGGAAATGGAATTAATGTTGGAGAACAGAATAGTAGCTCGATTCAGTTAGACATATACTAAAGCACATACAGAAAACTGAGCTGGCATCAAAACCAAGTAATCTACTGAGTTAGAATCCACTCCTGATAAAAATGGAGTAGCATGAAAAGTAGTTTTGAAATCTAACTTTAAAAAGCTGTTGTGGTAACATCTTCTTAGGTTCTAAAATTAACGCAAAGACAATGAAATGACTCCAGAAGGTATAATGGCTTCTAGGCTAATCATTAAAGCAAAAAATACTAGCAGCAAAAACATCTGCGGGAACCCAACATAGATGCCCCGCACTTAAAACATAGAACATAAATTTAATTTTCAGGACTGGATGCTATGTATTCTTCTCTCCTAGAATTCCCACAAAACTATTATCTTATTATTCATATAACTATGATTTTATAAGAGAACTGGATGATATCAAGAAAAAAAAGTCATACTGAACATGGCAATTAACACAGGAAGACCACAGTCAGAAGAATCTGAATTGAGTGTAACTCACGGTCCTTGCAAATTCATCTCCTGCAGCCCAGGTCTGGCTGAATTGAACTCTGAGGTTCAGCATCTCACAGGTGATGAGATGCTGTAGGATCATCAGCAGATGATGCACAGATGGGAACTCTGTAGGACTGCGCATACTGGCAGGACAGAAGTATGCATGTTTGAGGACAAGAGGTTTCAAGAAAAAAGCTCCATCTGTGTAACACAATGCACTTACCAGTATTTGAAAAGAAAATTATTTAAGGAAGAGGATAAAGAATGCAAACCCTAGCTCAGAATGGATCCTATCCACAGAGACAGATCTGTGTGAAATCAGAAGCAACAAGCTTCTAAACTGCGATGTTGCTGACCCCACTCAGGATGCTACCCTGCGTAGCATCCCCTTCCCCTGGAACACTAGCCCTTCAAGCTAGAAGGCAGGCTTTTTTTCTTGTTTTGTTAGCTTGAAATCGACACCAGTGTTCTAAATCCTTTTGCTCACCTTATTATTTGTTACTATTTCCTACTTAGATCATGTTCATTTTGTAGTTGGTATGAGATAAACAGCCTAGGATGGATACACAGCCTGTTTCCAAGTCCCTGCTTACAGTATCACTGTATGCTCTATTCCCGAGTCCTTAACTCTAAATGCCTAAGTCATGTCTGGAGAAGCATCAAAGCCTAAGATTTTGTCCTTACTAGCCAAAAATAACAGTCCCTCCCTTCCTTCCTTTCACATTGTCTCTTTTCTGTACCATGTCTTAAACTCAAAAGGCAAGGAGTAGTTTAGCACCTTCCCAGCCAACTTAGTTTCTTCTCCCATAGTCACAGGAATATGGGTTTCAACCTCAGTCTAAGGAAGATGCAGAACATGGTCTCACTTTCTAGGTGAGCAGCTATTAAGCTACCTCTCAAAACACAATTATCACTAAAACTACTGCCTCTTCTGGCTGTGTTTTCAGAGAGAAGAGTAAACCCAATCAGACTACACAGACAGTCTGATCTTGGGCAGCAGAATAAAGGAAAGAATTTAAGCTATGACTTAAATAGTCATTGCAGTTAACCTGCAAGTCTTGCAGACATGCTTTTATCACAGCTGCAATTGGTATCCGATTTCCAGACAAGTGAGTTTTGAGAGATGCTTCCAATTTTCATTTTCCTTAGTAGCTGGCTTTGGTATCTCCTCACTTCCAATGGACACGCTAGTGCTAGTATCTAACTTCCCCTAGACACTAAACATAGGGGGTAGGCTCCCACTCGCTAAACCCTGCTGCACCCAAGTGTGTTTGGGAATCCGAACATCCCAGACTTGGTTGTGTTGGTGTGGACTGAAGACCGCCTCGGTAGAGTTCAGAAGGGAACCCTCTAGCATATATAGTCCTGGTCTATAGGAATGTAGCCTGCTCCCTCTTCCACTCAGCTCTCCCAAAGCTGGAGACGGAATAGCAACATTTAAGGGCAGACTTGCACTTGCGGATAATAGGAATTTGCTATGGACCACAATTGTATTTCAGAGTGAAGGACACAAAACTAGAGGGACTGTCTTGTTTTCCTCACAAAGACACCTTGCAATGCCTGTCCCTATTTGCACATTGCCTCAAGAGTGAAACACAAGTATTACATTTTATCATAGAAAATAAAATATTCCACATTATTCCTGAACTCGGGATGCTCAGTTCCAGAACTATGTTTTTAGACCTTACACAATTTATGTATACAGCAATATCCAGCACAGAGTGCTGGAGGATTGGAAAGACATAACTGAGAGGTGATTTTCCAACTTTATCTGTAAAATGATTTGTATCAGGTTCCATCGGGACCCATATTACAGTTGCCACTGGAATGAGCACTGTCCAAAGGCAAGGCAAAATGAGGGCTTCTGTCCCAAGGAGCTTACAAAGTAAATTCAGCATTTCAAGGAACACTCGAGAACTGAGGCAGTCGTGTAGTACTTCTACAATAACTTCACATTTGGAAAAAAAAACTTAAATGCTGAGTAAAAACCAGAGCTTTCACCCTTCAAAACAAGCTAGGAAAGCACAGTGTCTTCAATGAGGCTATGTAGCTAGGGACTACTGTGGCAGCAAATACAGGTAGTGCTACCGCAAGAGTACATTTTCAGAAAAGACCGTGCACGATTTATGTTATTAAAGAAGATATGTTTGTTGCAAAAATAGAAAAAGGGAAAAACATCCTGCTTAGCTAAAGGTGCTTTCATTTAAGAAAACACCAAAGCATGTAGTTAGGTCTATTAATATTCAGGTCAGTTCTCACGCACCCACCGTGACCTCACTGCTTTCTTGACTCCACAGAAAAAGGGGTTTATGAAAAAAAACCCTATGGAAACACATCTCAATTTTTTTGAAAGCTACTATCAGTTAAACCTGTGCAAATATTTTTAGAATTAATACTCTCTCCTATGCTTCTCCACCGAAGTACTGAAAATGCACATTCCTACTTTTGTAAAGGGGGAAAAAAGCTCCAAAATGACGAGACAATTACTTTGACATTATTTAGAGTAGAAAGAGCTCTGAATTCTTACTTCTGGAGACATAACCCAGAATTAAATCAACTGTCAAACATGAGTACAGAAGTAATTTTGATTTCATCAGTATTACTGGAGATTTAACTTTTTCTTCAGCTCTTTCCTACAAAACAGGCAAACGTGACCAAAATGTGATCAAACAGCCTGAAAGATCAGGAGTTAAAAACATGAAATTTTGATTCATTCTTTCCCCGTATATTAACCATAGCTTAAAACATTACCAACGAGAAAACTGTACTTAAAGTTGACCAACCCAGACTCCTGCAGGCTCTGAACACGTATAAAGTATTGTGAAACAATGCAAATGCAAAATACTCTGAAAGACTTGCCATCTACTGGAATGTCTAGATATACTATTTAGACGTCTAATTTTAAAAAAGAAACATGTTCTTTCCAAGAATACAGTTCTACAAAGCAGATATTACAAAATATTTTCAATCTGAGTAACAAAAAGATGATTTTCATGTGAACAAATCTGGGACTCCAAAGAGCTGAGCATGTGCAGCAAATGTCTAGATATACTATTTAGACGTCTAATTTTAAAAAAGAAACATGTTCTTTCCAAGAATACAGTTCTACAAAGCAGATATTACAAAATATTTTCAATCTGAGTAACAAAAAGATGATTTTCATGTGAACAAATCTGGGACTCCAAAGAGCTGAGCATGTGCAGCGGGAGAGGTATGACTTAGTCGCCATCACAGAAACATGGTGGGGTGACTCTCACGATTGGAGTGCTGCAATGGATGGCTATAGACTCTTCAGAAGGGACAGGCGAGGAAGGAGAGGCGGCGGGGTGGCTCTGTATGTTAGGGAGTGTTTCGATTGTCTAGAGCTTAACGATTGTGATGATGATACGGTTGAGTGTTTATGGGTAAGGATGAGGGGGAAGGCCAACGAGGCAGATATCCTGCTGGGAGTCTGTTA
Source organism: Pygoscelis adeliae (assembly GCF_000699105.1). Lineage (NCBI taxonomy): Eukaryota > Metazoa > Chordata > Aves > Sphenisciformes > Spheniscidae > Pygoscelis > Pygoscelis adeliae. Next base: position 64,963 of record NW_008825150.1, read on the forward strand.
TAGACCACCCAACCAGGATGAAGAGGCCGATGAAGCGTTCTACAAGCGGCTGGCAGAGGTGTCTCGATCGCTGGCCCTTGTTCTCGTGGGGGACTTCAACTTCCCGGACATCTGCTGGAAATACAACACGGCAGAGAGGAAACACTCTAGGAGGTTCCTGGAGTGTGTGGAAGACAACTTCCTGACACAGCTGGTAAGGGAGCCTACCAGGGGAGGTGCCTCGCTCGACCTCTTGTTTACAAACAGAGAAGGACTGGTGGGAGATGTGGTGGTCGGAGGCCGTCT
>NW_008825150.1:67061-84945 GCF_000699105.1 Pygoscelis adeliae
ACATGAGCCGACAGTGTGCCCAGGCGGCCAAGAAGGCCAACGGCATCCTGGCCTGTATCAGAAATAGTGTGGCCAGCAGGAGCAGGGAAGTGATAGTGCCCCTGTACTCAGCACTGGTGAGGCCGCACCTCGAATACTGTGTTCAGTTTTGGGCCCCTCACTACAAGAAGGATGTTGAGATGTTGGAACGTGTCCAGAGAAGGGCAACGAGGCTGGGGCAGGGTCTGGAGAACAAGTCTTATGAGGAGCGGCTGAGGGAGCTGGGGTTGTTTAGCCTGGAGAAAAGGAGGCTGAGGGGAGACCTCATCGCTCTCTACAACTACCTGAAAGGAGGTTGTAGCGAGGTGGGTGTCGGTCTCTTCTCCCAAGTAACTGGTGAAAGGACAAGTTTGCCACCATTGGCCTTTACAGAGAGACTTCCTTTCTATCCCTGGAATCTTAGCTAATGCTACCCAGGCATCATATATATTGAGATGTTACTCCTCATTTTTAAGGATAAGGAAAGACGGGTAGATGAGGTGCTTAGGGACATGGTTTAGTGGGCATGGTGTTGTTGGGTTGATGGTTGGACTCGATGATCTTGGAGGTCTCTTCCAACCTTAATGATTCTATGATTCTATGATTCTATGTGGTAACACAACTTAGTCAAATGTGTGATAATCCGCAACAGACAAGTAGGAGAATGGTGATGGTCATATTCCACTCTGTGACGGGGATCTGGTAAGTGATACAAAGAACAGACATGACAGAAGAAATGACTGGAGGCAAAGCACAAACTCTGTGGGTTTTAAGCAATCCCTAATTTTTAATTAAGGAAATGTTCTCTGTGGCCTGATACGCAGGGGGTTTTGTTGTGTTTTAAGCTGTTATCTCCTCGATCTCCAAGCCAGTGGATCCCCATCTTCCAAGCAGCCAGCAGGACACTGCTAGGCTGAGGTGACTGATGTAATTACAGAGGGCAGTGTGCGATTACCACGCATTGAATGAATGTTGCGTGTTTAAAAATACCAGGCATCATTTCAGCTTCTGAGGGAGCAGTACATACCACTATGCACTCCTGCACACTTCAATCACGCTCTACAGCAAAAATTACTGTAAAGCATTCGGACTTCCTTCTCAAGGAGAAGTACTGATACTATCAGTGCATTCACAACTACCCATTTTATGTTCCATGTTATTTTTTCTAAGACAAATTTTTAGGGATGAAGAGTCCAGTGCATGACATCTTTCATTGTAAGTTGCTAATTATCTACCTAATTATTTACTTGTACTATAGGAAGAAATACCGGAAATTTAATGAGTAGATAACAATGGTAAACAGTAAGTAATATTTGCTTTTGTTCTGGGTCTTAAAGTAAGAAAAACAGGTGATATTTTAGTCCTGTAGTCCTGTTATTAAAAACAGCACTTACTGTTATACCTCTAAGGCTTCCACCATAGTCTTTAGATCAGACTGGAGATAACATTCTGCCGTAATTTTAAGTATTTCAGAAGGGGGCAGGGGAAAAAAAAAGCATTCAACTACATCACTAAAACCTGTGTGTATGCGGGTCTTAAAATCTGTAGCTTTTCCTGAAAGTTTTGATATGAATAAACAAATCTCCAGTGTCATAGAATCTCTGAGAACACATTCTGTACTACTTGAGGAAGGATGAAGTATTTTTTAAAAACATATGCATTCTTACTTAATATGCTATGTTAATATGCTTTATAGTACTTAATACACTATGTTTAAATTCCAGGGTAAACAAAGCCTATTTCCAGAGCAATCAAAACTACCCCTATGAAGAAGGCTGTATTTCCAGGAAAAGTTAAATATCACCAAGCTAGAAGTGTATTCTGTTCTTTGTGTATATACCTATTAACTTTGATGAGAGTATACTGGGAGAGATGTACACAAATAAACCCAGAAAATCATTAACTTAAACAATCCCTTTGATATAACAAACATATCCCACTTTCAAATATAAACTGGAACCAACTAACAAAAAAAACTCAAAACAACTTTCTGAATGCCAAAAAGGGCTTATGCAAAACAGTGCACGTTTATTCGAGGTATCGTATCCATGAAAACAAAACAAAACAAACCCAACTATCTACATTTAAAAAGAATTTTTACTTAGCAAGGCAAAAGTAGTTGGGTGGCACATACAGAGTAAACGGATGTGAACAGTGTACAAATACAGAATGTTAATACCAACCAACTCAAAACTTTGGTTATGAAAACTGAAATAACCCAATATATTAAAGAAAAATAAGCCAGAGGCATGCAAAATATTATTTGTTAAAATACACTCATCCACGCGGCTAAATGAAAGTCACAAGCTAGCGAGATGGATTTAGAAATGCAGTTTCCTCCTTTATTTATTTTCCTTAGATTGATTGTCATTCAGTTTTCCACTGAAGTAGAATGGCTGATGAAAAGCTTTCAGCCTTCTTCACCCCACTGGTAACTGAATTTTTGAAGACTCCAAACAGGTGTTGCAAAGAAGGTTTAGGTAATTGTGTTTTTATGGTATAGCATGATATACAACCTCGCTCAAACACTACAAGCTAACAGTGCATGATCTGTTACCATTCTGGAAGGCAAAAGCTTGGAGAACAGTCAAGTTGCTCCAGATGGAATTGAAAGATTTTCAAGTTTCTCCTCACAACAGCAGTGACAAATTCCATGGTAAATCGGGTAAGCCACTTAACATTTCATTTGCAACACAGAATATTTTGGCAACCAAGATATATTAGAGGCATCTGAATAATGACCCGCAGTGCGTGTGCTCTTCAGAAAAATCACCTTTTGTTTCAGGTATGCATCAGGAACCTAAACAGCACAAGGCTTTTCACATTGAAGCAACTGTACTGATGCCTGTCTTAGATGCACCTACAGGTCTTTCTTGTCTTCTGCTTCATTTAAACTGTCCTGAAAAGAGATTAAAAATAATTTTTTATGTTTGGCAAGATCAGAAACCATTGACTCCGGATGCCACATTTTGCCCCCTTGCAGTCATACCTGATTTGTTCACCATACACCCTTCAAAGCTGTAGTCCCACCAATACTACCCCACATAAAACGTGCACTTCTGATCCTAGTACAGTAACAGCCACACAGCCGCCTTTTGCTCCCTGTTCACGTTACAGCTGAACTGTGCAGCAAACTCAGCAGAAAATGTTGTCTGCTATCAGCTAGTTTATCCTTAGGAGCTGCATCTACTGTGTGCTCAGTACCTTCTGTTCTTTGCATTCACGGGTAAACACAGAAAACTGTAAGGATGTGTGTTCTAGACCACAAGACTGTTAGAAATGCAGCAGGACTACTACAGCTCATTACACAGGGAAGCACAATGAAGACAGGACATGCATGGTGGTCTTAATTCAAACACAGAGATCAGCTGAGCAATCTCTATAAGAGTGTAAGGTGAGGCTGGGAATCAGTAAGCAGCTTCACAGAGTACAGGAAAAATATTATAACCAGCTCAAATTTGCCTTTTTTTTTTACTTTATTAATACAGAACCAACAAACAGCTCTTCTTGAAAAGCAGGTCACCATAATTTTAACATCAATCATTTATTTTCTCCCAAGACCATTACTTGTAAACAGGCTAACTTTCATTTTTATTGAATTTATGGAATTCTGAGGCAGATATTAGGCATGGAACATACAAACATCTATCAGACAACTTAAAAAACAAGCAGAGCTCCCAGTTCTACCAGAAATAATTACTGTATATATTATGTGTATTATAGCCATGCACATATGCAAACCCAGTCAAAATGCTAATTCAGCTTTTGCTTGCTATGTTTCTTTTTTTGGTTTGTACTTCAGTTTGAATTTTTAGAGTAGCTTGTTTCTAGCCTAGGCTGTTTGTTGTTACTGGGGTTTTTTTGTTCTTGCTTATCAACAGGATTGCAACATTTATAATCCAGTATTGCAAAAGCATGTTTAAAGAGCAAATAAAATAAAATTACTCTTGTAATTGATGTATATAGCACACACACACTACTCCTATAATTTTCTTACAAGATTTCAGTTTGATCATCACAGGCAAAACTATCTGAATCTTCTTTCCCAAGTGACAGCAAAATTGAGTCTATTGATGACCTGAGCTTTGTCACCTGATGTGCAAAAAAGAAGATGCTAATAGCTTTGCTGTCCAGTCCTTGAAAAACAAAATTCTACTATTTTGATGAAGTTTAAAGAGTGCTGCCCATTGTAACTTTATGCTATACTAAAGATTTTGGTAAATTCTCTTGCATAATAAATACCCAACAAGCAGAATTTTGCTGGTACAATTTCAGAACATTGTGCTCATATAGCGATCCAGAACCACCTACCTGAAGCCATTCATATTCTTTCATCAGATTATCATATTCTCTTTTGAGGCCTTCAGACTGCTTTTTAACTGCAGTCACTTCATTGTTTGCCTTGTGGAGAGCTGTAAAATATCAGAATTAGTGTTTTAATTATTACTTGTATTCTTGCAGTTCCTCAGAGCCCTAGTTACATATTAGGGCTCCACTGCACTAGACAGTCCTTCCTTTAAAAAAAAAAAAGCTTAAGTTTAAAACAGAGCATCACAGATGGACACAGGAAGAGATGTGCAGGACAGGGAGGGTAAAGAGAATGACTTGTGTTCAGGAAGAGCAGCACAACAGGAAGGGGCTGTAAGAAAGGTAAGGGCAAGACCAATGAACTGTTGACAGGGGTGACAAGTTAGTGATGACTACAGTGTTCTGTCACATTGCAGAAGACAGTTCTAGAAAAACAAAACTCTACAACCCCAAAACCAAAACTGTCAGCCCTCTTAAAACAAAGAGGGAACTCAAACACTGGGCAACATTTTAGCAAAGCAACTGAGGCTGTCTGTAAAATGGGGGGGAGAGAGAGATAATACATTATTACAGGAGCATAGCCCCCCCCCCGCCCTTTTCACCCTGTTATATATTTTACCATGCATGAGTTAATTCATTAGAAGCATCATCACTTTATGGATGAGAAGGCAGAAATGGTGGTGGTAGGACAGACAACTGTGAGCAGGTTTTTATCATGGGAAGAAGTAATTATTACTCTACTCACAATCTCAACAGCAATAAACTGAGAGCCTGTCTATGCTGCAGTACAGAACAGCCCAGGACTCCATAAGGGCTGATTTACAATGCAGGGTAAATCAGCATAAAGTTTCATAAAGCCACTACTCCTAAGCTGTTATGTAAGCATTCAAGTAAGGTCATTTAGATATTTTCTTATTCCTCTGCTATAGGTATCTCAGGTATCTTTATATCTCTCTGCTGTAGCAGCACAGGCATACCCTAAAACTTGATTTATTCATGCTAAAACAGAAACGTTGTTAATGACCTATAAGGCTGCCTCACATAGCCATATGTAAAAAAACAAGTCTTCATGTTACAAATAAAAAGCATTTGCCATTTCCCTTGTTCCAAAAACGTGGATCCATCCTTCAACTGTGAGCTTCTTGAGACAGACTGTTCTTTCCCAGAGACCTCCAAGACACTCAAGAATTGCAGCACCTCTGTAAGAGCCTGTTCTCAAAAGACGAGGAGCTAGATGTGGTTTTGTTAAGCACCTAGCTACAAGCACTCTGGTCTTAACCATGGTTCACTTTGGGAGCTAGTTCCTGAAACATCAGGACACAAGAGATTTGACCACTCTCCTACATGCAAAAAGGAAGACTCCCTCCCCCAGCATTTCTGCTATTTTTAATTAATTAATTTGAATATACAGATTCAAAAGCATTCTCATTTTGAAAGTCTCCAAGTGGTCTTCCACTAATAGGGCTTTTACCTAGCCTGAAATTCTGGTCTACTGAAGTTAATTACACTTATGTCTATTGATTCCAACATGGTCAAACATTCATCCCATCTCTTTACATCCTTTCTTTAATTTCCATACTCTTACACAGATATCCTTCATCCTTTAATGCATTCTCGACAGCATCAATACAAAAAACACTTTCTAAAGGTTTTGGTATTTGCAATAACCATGATTTCCACACATCCGACAAGTCAAACCCCATTGCATTTACTCTCTTTCTGATTTTGCTACTGTTTAAAATATTCAACAGTAAAATTTGGAAATCACTCTAAAACTTATGACAATTTGATAAGCTTCTGATTTTTAAGCTGTAGACAAAAAACATATGCATATGCCATTTCACCTCTTCAAGAATCTGATAATTAGAAAGCTAAATTTTGCCTTTGTTTAAACATTCTTGTACATAGTTAGTTACAGTAAAAATTAACAATATCTCATTTCTGAAGAAGTCATAATACTATTTAGCTGTTTACAAGCAGCAGTACAGTACTTTAGTTGCAACTAAAAACTACTGTATCTTTAAAACATGAACAAAATATCTAAAAGTATCTGCAAACCAAGAAAGCAAACAAGCCACTGCATTGTTTCAGTGTTTTGACAAAAACAGATGTATGACAGGAATACCTCACCTAACCCTAGAAGAAGAGAAAGCAAAGAACAGATTGTCCTTTACACCTGTGTTGGCTATGGACAAAAAAAACCCACCAAAAAAACCCCAACCACCAAGAACACCAAACCCAGACTCATTCCTGTTGGGGCCACACAATAAAAAGGAATGTCACGTTCCTGTTGGGGCCACACAATAAAAAGGAGCGTCACATCTTTGATAACATGAATTCCCCAGTGTGTCAACTTCTCTGGATGTCTTCTTGTCAAGCAACGGAGACTGTCTATACACCGCTGCTCAACTGTTTTGCCATTGCATGAACACTGCAGTGCAGCCAAGTTGATCGTACAGGTATATTGTTTGTCATATGGATCATATCATATGAACACTGATCCAGCAGAAAACAGAAGATCCTTTGTGTACACAATACAGTCAGTTATTCTTTCTGGCTTCCATCTGGACTGTTACTTTGCCTCACAGGAGACAGAGCAGCTGGACTGGCAGCAAGCAAAACCCAACAGCTGATTGTTCCTACCAACTAAATGCACGAGCAGGCAAGAGGTGAGAATGCTGCTTCTACGCTAATGCAACTAATGAGAGGAATAGTCAGTAAGTTTCAAAATGGGAATCCAGCCTCAGTACTGAGAGAGGTGTGCCACCCTTTTTCATTCCTTCCCCTTTCCTTCAAAGAAAAATCGACAAAATATTCTCAGGGCAGTATATCAATGGGAGACATTTATGGCAAACTTTATCCTTTTACACTTAATGTGTAACTGGAGGTCCACAAACTAATGTAACATACAGTCTGGGAGAAGTAGAGAACTTGTCCTTCCCTTACCACATTCTCTGTATCCTGTTCCAGGATAGATAGTTTACTTCAGATGCCTCTAAAGTTGAAGCAGGATGAGGAATAAAATTGCTCTGAAGAGGTTACCACAGCCCAGCAGCTGTAGCATTTATATTATCTTCTCATTTCAACAAGGATGGAGAACCTAACAGTAAAACAAAACCAAACAGCAACAGAAGCAACCCATGATTCTTCAGGTATTTCCCTGCACGACTACTAGTCCTGGCCTGGCTAAATGACTTGAATTACAGTGCTTGCTACTAAGGAAATGATCTGGAACTTAAATTGGCATTGCTCACAATACAAGTCTACAACCCAAATGATTTGGACTAATTTAAGACTAAGAAAGATCCCTCTCTTTTAAGAGTCTTCAAGTTGAGAAAGAGCTATTCACATTTCAGAATTTAAGCACTGACAGGACAAGAGGTTTGCCAACAAATACGCTGTAAAGCTGGGAACAACTCCAGTCAAGTAATTCCATACTAATTCTGAATTCTCTCCTTAAAATGTAATGGTCAGATAAAGTTTAAAAAGAGAAGGCAGGGCCAAAAAGTTACACACAAATTTGCTCCAAGTACCTTTCGCAACCTCAGATGAAATTTTGTTACAAAAGGCATGTTACAGCATCTTCAAATGGCATAAACGACCTTGTATAACAAAACCCTGCTTGCTGTACGCAGCGCCATCCCTTCGAATCAACAAATATGAATATCAACTCTTGTTGCATGTGACGTTGTGCAATGGCTCCCACCAAGATTATGATCGCACAGTTAAAAAGTAAGGTTAAGTAAGATGGACTTTGTTTCTAAACCTCCCTCTGCCATCGGCTAAATAACATGAGACTGTGGCCAATTCTTTTAACTTATATCTCGTATTCCCAGCTTACAAAAGAAAGCTGATAGTTTGGGTTTGGTTTTCTTTTTCTTTGTTTGTTTGTTTTTAAGAACTGGAATGCTTCAGTGGAGCTCAACATAAATATAGTTTTCATACATGGCACTAGCCTGCCTGGCAACATGAAGGCCGAGCTGAACTCTGACTGGCAGCAACAGTTCTATGAAATGTATTCCCATTGTCTGTATTGTTTATATCTTTCTACCACCTAATAATCTTAGCATTTAAGTGAGAGTTGTACATCTGTACGTGCATACTTTCTAGAATAGTCAACAACTAAAAGCTATTTCAAAACCAGCCCTCCATATGAATTGTTGCTCTCTTACTCCTGTCTCCTACAGCACTATGCAACCATGAAACAAAAAGCACTCTTGTGACACATTCTGTACACAAAACAAACCTCATTAAAGGATGCACAGAAGTTTCATCAGAATTTCCTCCTGCCCCACTGTATACCTATGACAACAATATACATAAATAGAGAAAAAGTTGAACTAAAGTTTAAAAGCGCCTAAATTACTTTGGTGAGTCAGTACACTTTTCACAAAGTGAAATCCTAACAGCAGAGACAAAGAAACGGTCTTGAGTTTTGTCTCAATGTGGCACTACAGACTCAGCTCAAAGATGCAATAAGGTCACAGCTCAATAACTGCACACAGGTGCTGAGGACCGCAATGCCCATTATGCTCCATCAGATGCAGATAGAAGCTTTAGGTGCATGTCATTTGCCATGAAATACTGCTAGAAGAGTGAGGTGTCAACGAGCTGGACAGGAGTCTGCCACCAGCGTGTTCTGCTGTAAGACTTGATCAATACTAGTTGTCCTGTGTAAATTTCTATTGTGTAAATGAAGCTGTAGTCTTTACCATACACTAGGACAATGTCACCAAAAAAATGACCCAAGATAAAAGGCGGAATAGTATAGCATTGCAGAAGTCTCCCTCCTGCCCAAAGAGTCCCATAATAACAAATGGACATTTACACATCAGCATTTCCACAGCATGGGATCTGTGAGCGTGAAAACAAAGCTAATGCACCAAAAGTCCTGTTCCTGCCCCCAACCCAAGGATCGCTGTAAGGACAGCTGCTTTATGAAATTTCTCTCATACTCTGGCATCATCTCCAGTTGCAGATAGTTTGTTTTCTCGTAGCTTTTTGTGTACTTTTCAAAACTATCAAAATGAAACAATCATAGCATCTCTTCTTTCCCCAGAAAATTCCTATAGGTCTGAGACCAGCAGCCATACCGAGAGCCTTTAATTATCTGAATCAACATTTTGTTAGAAATTATGTCTGATGCGTGGCAGGAGAAACATTCTCACATCTGCATTGGTGGTCCTAGGTATATTTATTTCTAGGTATCAGTGAGACATTTTTCATAATATATAAGTGTATCAATAAAATACCATCTTGGAAGGTTTCTGAACAGTCATGTTATTACATGTCCAGGTATGCTAAAAATGGATTTAGGCTCTGAAAGTGCTAGCCCCACTGCTGGGTGCCTGTAAAGCCCCCAGTATGTGGGTCTGCAATAAAGTAGTGAAGAACTAGCCCCTTTCCCTTCGCTTCCACAATAAAGCAAAAAAGGGCATCAAGGGGGATAGAAAAGTCAAGTCTGAAAAGAAAACAAATTTGGCTGAAATCTTTGTCGCTCATTTCCAACCTTTCCTCAGATTTTACTACTCAGTCTCTTTGTCTTGTATTTTCATTATTACTCCCCACCTGCCCAGAGCACAGTAGGTGGCAAAATGTCTTCTTAACTTAGGATTTCACTTACAGTTAAGTGGACAAAAAACCCCATAAGGTAGACTGTGTTTCCTGTAAAAGGTAGAAAGCTGAAGAACTAGGGATGAGTCTCCTGGAAGTCTGCAATAATCATGGTCTACACTATAATTTCAGTCAGAATTTCAAAAAGAGGAGACATACAGTATTTCCTCTGCCAGAAGTTGTAAATACTGGATCAAAACCTTACAGAAAGTTTGGATCTCCCCTGAAGTCACAGCACTAATCTGATACTAAACTGAGTTATTTAAACGTGAAGCAGACTTACATTTAGGACTCCTCCTGGGTGCTACTCTATTGAGGTAACGCACCTTTCAACATGTGGCCTACTATGAAGTAATATATCACCATATCACCATGCGTAAGTAGCTTAACAAGTGTACCAGACCAGAGCAATGAGTATTTGAAACTGCCCTGTGAAAAAGATTATACTTGTTTTTTTTTCATCCAAGCAGCAAAGAAAAAAACAAACCCAAATCCCAACCAAACAAGAACAAAATCCAAATTTATGACTCTTACTAATACTACAGCTGAAAAACAAAAACCCAAAAAGAAAACCCCAAAAAACCAAACCAGTAAAATTTTCCTTTTTTTTTACTAGTTTTGCCTTGTTTCATTACTACGTGACACCCCCCCATTCTTCACTCCCTTCCTCCCCACAAAATACCCACAAAATTCCATGGATTGGACTTTGTGGACACAAAGAAAACGTTACTTTAGTCATGTGAGCTCAGTGGCATGAAAAATTGTTAAAAAGAGGTAAACCAAGCCTTACAATCTCAACTTCGATACTGCGTAATGCATTGCTCACACTTAGCGAGCATGAAACTCAACATTCACCTGCTCAGTTGCAGAAGTTTCAAAAGAAAACAGTAAATTTGATTGACGTTAAATCTCTAACACTCCACAGAAAGCTGTGTCTACAGATGCGGCTATTATCAAGTACTTTAAGCTTTCTGGCTATCAGTTTGCTCAAAATAACGTATAAGAAAACTTACAAAAAAATAAGACAGACATACCTAACACCATCTAGCTGATGATGGTAATTAACATAACCATGGGATTTTGTTTTGGCAATGAGGGGGATGGCATCAGGGGAAGGGTTGTAAATATTTTCCTATTCATTCCTTAAAAAGACCCTCTCCCCCACTTTCCCCCTAACAAAAGACTCAAGCATGCCTTAATTTATACATCTTTTGGATGGACAACAGCCCACAGGGAGAATGCAGCTGAAGCAGCGTGTGGTAAATCTATTTATTCCTTAGCTTTCTCTAGCATTCCTCACTGAAAAGCTTACATTATATTAGTGTTACATACCACCAGTTAGTTTAAATAAAACATATGCATTTAAGTTTTTCATTGATCCTGTCACTTCAAAGGCAGTTTTCCCCCCTTTCTTTAAGAAAACAGCAGGAGAGGGAAAACCTACAATCAAACCTGCCTGAGAATGTGAACTAATGAGACCCTCTACTTAAAGATTCTTGTTGCTTCAGGCGCAGCTGAAGACAGCTGTTCTGCAGTTCTTGTTTGTCTTCCCAGCGGACAATGAAAAACAATTAATGAAATATTTGTTGTTATTTTTACAGCTTTGTAGCAGTGCCATGCAATATGAACGCAGGGCTATGTTTTGATGACAACATACTATCTGGTACCACGAAAATCTGTGTTTTGTTACAGTCTGAACATCTGATTAATGCTTACAAGGTCACAGGCAGTGTTATCTTAAAAACACTAATTTCAGATGAGCAGGTGTTCATAAGCATCACACACCTTGACAGATCCCAATAAGACAGAACCGAACAGGTAAAATCTGCTTCTATCTCAATTTGGGTTGCCAAGAAAGCAGTTTTGACAACCTAAACCTTAAACATGGAAGCTGCTAACAAAAGTATTATGTTACAAATTGCAAGGCATGTTTCCTTGGATGAGGGGGGGGGGGGAATCACTAACACCTCTGCTGCAGGAGATAGATAGATTTAGAATACTAGTCAAGGACTTTTCTGCTATCTGACCAAACCCCTACTTTATAGAAAAAACCTCAACCACATACTTCCTCATTTTATACAGGGAGAGTGGCTGATATGTATGACGTGAAAGATCAATCTGATGCCTATAAGCAACCTGCAATTGATTCCATATCCTGGTCATGTCATTGATGAAGACAAGTCCACACCACTTAAATAGATCAGTTCAATTTCTTAATAATTACAATTTAACTAAGACGTTCAAATTACACCGTGCACATGTCCATAATGAAAACATTTACTACAATATGGGGATGGCAATGGCATGTTTTTCCAGTTCCTAGTCAAATGTAAAGAAACCACAAGCCAAGTGTTCTGCAAACTGCTGTAGTTAATGCTATACTTAAAATAAATTTTTGACATCCAGTGTTGAAATCATCTTTTTCTTAATTGCAAAGAAGTCCTAACCCATACTTACCATTTGATGTCTTCTGTAGCTCTGCTTTCAAATGTTCAACTTCCTTCTTCAACTTTTCATCAGTTGCTTCTGCTGACTCTTTCTTTTTACTGCTTCCTTTTTCACTCAAGGCCTATTAAAACCCACAGTTGCTACAATTAATTTTGTTTTCATTAGTCTGACATTAATGCCAAACAGCCAGAGAATGTCAGCCTTGATCATGCAAAGTGACAGGTTTTATCAAGTGCCAACGTGACACAGACAGATACTCAGTCATTCTAGGGGGGAAAAAACAAAAAAACCCCAAACACACACACAAAAATGTTCAATGTTTTAAGTTGATAGTAGTGGCATACTTGTAATAGTATGGTATTATCTCCTGTGTAAGAGTACTTTGTATCTCTGCATCAGGCCCACAACTTCTGTTTAGGTTATAAATGGCTTTTCCAGAAGACTTACACTGGGACTGCTAGTGACAGAACACCACCATGTTTATGTGCAACTTGTTCTAATAATTTATTCTTATTTAAATCATGTAATACATCACAAATCTCTCCTTGTAGGTTTGCAGCTACTTCTTCAATCTTCAGAATACTTCAATACCCAGATTAGATTCCCACTGAAATTAAAGAAAAAACTAAGAAAGGATTCAGAAGAGCCCTGTAAGGACTAGACACAAGAGCAGTATACTCCCTGTACTCTGAAAATGTTGGCACTACTATACTTATGCACACTCTTATCATTAAGGCAATTGCTATGGATGACTTAAAGTATCATAAGTTAAGGATTAGACCCCATAATTAGACCCTTTGCTCATATGGCCTCTATTATTCAACCAAGCATGATCTCTGTTATAAAAATGGCAAAAGAAGTGGTAAACACTTAATGGGAAAAAGAAAAGTAGAACAACTGAGATGAACAGCTGTTAGGTGAATTCACGATATCAGAGCTTACTGGGCACAGGTGGGAACGGAGAGGAAAGATTACTTTAGGAAGAAGAACTGTTTATAAAGACTGGTAAACAATCCAAAGAAAAGAGCTGAAGAAAATTTAACCAAAGAGCAGAGATTGCATTTGACTGCTGGTAACAAAACCATAGCCAATTTGTCATTAAATTGGCCACAGATTGCCTCCTTTACTTTGTGCTCCCCTCTTTCTATTAGTTATTTCTGTAAACTTTTATCTTAAAATCCTGTGCTCCGTGGAACCTCTGAACAGGAGACAGTGCAGACCTAGCACACTGGAGTAAACTTACAGTATTTATACTTACAGCCAGTGCCCTATATGCAATTGCTCTTGCCTCCCTCTCATGGTGGAATGAAGCATGCTTGTAAATGAACACAAATGCAGGGGCCAAGCCACACAGGAACCTAAGTCATAGTATCTCTATAAAGTTAAAATAAACCAATTCTGAACACTTCGCACCTCCAGCACAATGGAGATCCAGCCACAGCATGTTGGCTGTAGGTGTGGCTACCGCTGTTTTTGCAAACCATGCAATCAAACACACAAACAGAAACAGACAGGAATACAGTTTCCAGTTTCTGGCTATCACTTACAAGCAGCTAAGAGAATGCGTTGCTAAGAGAATGGTGAAAGCAGAACAAAAAGAGGACTTTTGGCCAAATCCCAAGAGGACAGAGGGGGGTGGTGGTGGGGAAGTACCAGTATGCAGTAAAGAGACAAATTCCATGGCTGAGGGAGGGAGTCTAGATCGTTTTGACAAAATACTAAATCAAAAAATTCTGGAATCGTTTCGTACTTGGAAAATACCTAACATACACTTTATTGATCCTTGTTTTACGACACCTCTCAAACAACGGGATTTTTTTGCATCCCTTCTAGTAATTTTTGTGCAGAGTCTGTTCTCTTTGTCTGAAGATTTATTACAAAAAAAATTACAGCGCTGGTAACCACAGACATTGCTCCGAACTGGAAGGAAACCTGTACACACCTGCAGTGAATTTTGTTTTGACAATGTGCCAGACTGAAGAATGCTGCAGAAGTCTTGATACCATGGGTATCTGCACTCTAACTTATGGTTCAGCCTCTCCCAACAGAAGTCAAACTAACAAATTATGAGAAAAGATTTCATAACTTTATCTTTATTATCTTTGCTGACTTCCTGCATACAACTGTATATTGAACCACAACAGATAAATGATAGCTTAATTTTCTCCATTCTTCTCGTAAAAACAACATGTCTTTGGTCCATTGGTGGTTATTTTAACGAAGATGTTTTTGGTAATATCCTCATTACTACTACAGCAGTGCCTTACTGAGAAAGGAAGGTATTAGGAGATTGGCTGACCCACCATAAAAACAGATGCAAGAATACAAAATACAATAAATACAAAAGACCAATTTTACAAAATAGAAAAGACATTTCAGGACTGGAGCAAATCTTATTTAGAAGAAACAGCCAGCACGAGAACAGCTATATTGTAGGCTTTTCCATACTGGACTGCTATAGCCCTGACCTAAACAGCCAACTGTTGAGGATAAAAAGAATAAAATTAGTGTCTCCCTTTACTTTGCTATGATTAAATTCAAAGAGATATTTTAATATCTCTTTGAAGATATTAAAGAGATATTACTACTACTATCTTTTTAAAGATAAAGAGTAGTAAAGAGATATTACTACTATCATATTACTACTTTGGTGAAATTTGTACTGGAAAGACAGAACATTTATTTGGATTACTTTAGTTTCCTTTCTTAATAAAATGCTACTGAAATTTGTATTCAGTATTCTGAGTTACATATTGTAAGAACATTGTTCTTCCTTTTTCCACCAGAAGAAAACAAATGAACGGCCATTACTCAGTAGCAAGCTATCCCCATAGTATTTTGTACTACTTGCTGTATAAGAAAATAACTAAAGAAGTTGCAAGATACCTCCTGCAGCCTTTCATTCTCGGCCATGTATTTTTTGGCTGCTTCAGTAGCATCATTTACTTGTGTTTCCAGAGCTGCATGAGATGCCATTCCTTTTGCCAACTGAGTAAGAAGGGTAACAGTACGTCTCAATACACTGGTGAAGAAACACAGTGAACAGCACAAATTAAAAAAACCCAAACAACCAAAACAACCCCTTTTCTCTCTCTCTGCACTAGATGTGAAAACAAAACCACAAGAGGACTGTTTAAGCACCTGAAGGGAAACATCCAGGCTCACTGATGACAAATAATAGTAAAATAAGAGACTGAAAAGATTTTAATCCATCAGAAGTCTGATTTTTACCTGATGCAGAACCTTCCGCCTCCCAAAACCCCACAGCCATTAAGGGGTCAGAGACCTGCTTGCTTAAAGGCTCAAATACTCTTACACGACGTAGTGTTTTAACTAGGATGGATCTCTGAATACAAGACCCAAGCAACATATTATGGTAATGAGTACAATGCAAAAAAAAAAAAACCAACCCAACACAACTTTATAAAAGGCCTTACAAGAATAAAATTAGTAATGTGAGCATATTAATCTTCAAAGTACTCTGCCAATACCGTATAAATCAGAACATGCATGAATGTCAGCACTCATATGGCACCTCAAATCTAAGCTTTGCAAATACCTCTCGATTTGATCTAGCAATTGCCTCTTTGCATCACTACTTGCATTATTCATCTTGGAGTCTTTCAAAGCAGTATGTTGCTGAATCAAGGAAAGGCCAAAGCAACACTGAATTAAATTAATTCCTGTAATATAACTATGCAGCTGCTCTTCAAAAGAAATTTGAAAATCCAAGTAATTGGCTTTTTCATAACTGAAGGCGTATTAATAGACCTTTTGGCTTTCAAGGTAAGCCCTCCTCCCTGCTTTTTAATTGAAAGCTCATTTTCTTATTTTTTTGGTTTTAATAAAAAAAGTTAAGATCCCCATGTCATTACTTTCCAAGGGTTAGCACGTTTTACTACTGCTTATTAATTTATAGATGCAGCAGTCAGGAGTCACTAAAACATCATTACTAAAACAGAATCACAGAATCATATAGGTTGAAAGGGGCTTCCAGAGGTCGTCCTGTCCAAGCTCCTGCCCAAAGCAGAGACAGGTGGAGCTGATTACTCAGAGGCTTGTCCAGTTGAGCTCCCACCATCTCCAATGATGGCGATTCCACCATCTTTCAGGGTCCTTGTTCCAGTGTTTGACCGCTCTTGATAGTAGAAAAAGTACTTTTTATCACAAGTCAGAATTTCCCAGGTTCCTGGCCTGTTGACTCTTGTCATTCCTGTGTGGATCCACTGAGAAGAGCTGGCTCCATCTTCTCTACATCCTACCACTAGATAGCTGTAGAAAGCAATAGGATCTCCCCTTCAATGTCTCTTTTTCTGGCTGAAGCCAAGCTCCCTCATCCCCTCCTCATAGGTCATGTGTTTCAGTCCCCAACCTTCTCGGTACCCCTGCTGCAGTACTCCAGTGTTTTGGGGAGTCAAAACTGGACACGGTCCTGCAGCTGCAGTACCAAATGTGCCAGACAGAGGGGAACAACCACTTCTCTTGACCTGCTGGCTACACCCTTGCTATTACAGCTCAATACATGATGGGCTGTCTACCAGGATCCCCAGGTCCTTTTCTGCAAAACTACTTTCTACCCAGCCAGCCAGTCCCCAGCCTGGATGCTGTACATGGTTATCCTGTAAGACAACAGACTTCGCATTTGCCTTTGTTGAGCTTTGTGAGATTTCTGGCAGCACATTTCTCCAACCTGTCTAGTTCTCTTGAACAGCAGCCCTGCCCTCCGAGATGTCAACCATTCTAATTTGGTACTGTCTGCAAACTTGCTGAGAGTACATTCAATCCCATCATCCAGGTTGTTAATAAGGACATTAAACAGTATTGAGCCCAGTACCAATACCTGAGGGGCACCAGCTGGAATCTGCGTTACTATCATCCTTTGAGCCCAAAGGCCCAGAGAATTTTCCACCCACGTTTTTCTCCACTTCTCCAGCCCATATCCCTCCACAGTTAGGCTATCAGGATACCACAAGAGACTATTATCAAAGGCCTTGCTAAAGGCACACAACATCCACTGCTCTGCCATTTATCCACACAGCCAGTCATCTCATTGGAGAAGGCAACAGGGATGATCAAGCATGATCTCCCCTCAGTAAATCCGTGCTGGCTGTTCCAAGTCATTGTATCCTTCATGTCCCTGGAAATGGCCTTGAGTAAGATTTGCTCCATAACCTTACCAGGGAGGTGAGGCTGATTAGTCTCTAGTTCCCTACATCCTGCTTTTTGTCCTCTTGAAGGCAGGTGCAATGTTTGCCTTTTTGCAGTCACTAGGATCCTCCCCCGATCACCATGATCTTTCAAAGATGACAGAGCTCAGCCTTGCAATGACATTGGCCAACTCCCTCTGCATGCAAGAATCATAGAATCATTAAGGTTCCACTCTTTCAGTAAAGACATTTTTCCTCATGTCCAATCTAAACCTCCCCTGGCACAACTTGAGGCCATTTCCTCTCGTCCTATCGCTTGTTACTTGGGAGAAGAGACCAACACCCACCTC
>NW_008825150.1:86909-89605 GCF_000699105.1 Pygoscelis adeliae
GGGACAGCCTGCTCCTGCGCCTTTAAGACTTCCTTCTTGAAGATCGTCCAGCCTTCCTGGACCCCTTTGCCCTTTAGGACTGTCTCCCAAGGGACTCTCTCAACCAGTGTCCTGAACAGGCCAAAGTCCGCCCTCCAGAAGTCCATGGTTGCGGTTTTGCTGGCCCCCCTCCTTACTTCACCGAGAATCGAGAATTCTATTACTTCATGGTCGCTAAGCCCAAGACGGCCTCCGACCACCACATCTCCCACCAGTCCTTCTCTGTTTGTAAATAGCAGGTCGAGCGAGGCACCTCCCCTGGTAGGCTCCCTTACCAGCTGTGTTAGGAAGTTGTCTTCCACACACTCCAGGAACCTCCTAGACTGCTTCCTCTCTGCCATGTTGTATTTCCAGCAGACATCCGGGAAGTTGAAGTCCCCCACGAGAACAAGGGCTAGTGATACATCACATCGTAGGATGTCACGGACTTGTACATGCTTAAGTGTACACAGTTTGTACACTCTGCTTAAGTACTCCCTAGCTGCATTACTGTGGGTAATGTTACATTCCCGCCGACTCTCCTAGAAGGCCCAGAGAATTGTGAGGCCAAACAGCAGACCTTACCAGTAAGAAACAATGTAATGTAAGGTTGGTAATGAAACACTCAAGGTCTCACTCTTTTCCATATCCTTTGTCATTTGGTCCCCTGCCCCACTGAGCAGTGGGCCCATGTTTTCTTTAGCTTTCATTTTGTTTTCAGCCCTTCTCATCCCTCTCTGGTTCAGCACAGGATAACAGGGCGCCAGACAAGCCTTGGCAGCCTCTCCACATCTCCCAAGACATCAAGTCAGATTAGCAGATGGGTGCCTCTGTCCTGCCTAGGGGACAGTCTTTGGTAACTATGACCCTCCTCTTTTCCGTGCAGAAAGTTGGTAGATGAAGGCTCAGCTGGCCCCAATACCTCCACTGACAGGAGGTCATTTTCCTCACCTGTACCCAGTGTTCTGCAATTGATGAATCATAGATGGAGAAGAGCTTTTGTTGTGTTGCCAGAAGTGACAAGCTTCCAGCCTCCTCCATCTTGGCAATCTCCATCTACCATTCTTCTGGAATTCTCCTATTGGCTGATGTGCTAAAATGAATCAAAACTGACCCAAAGAATGAACCAGGGGCATCAAAGTACCCATTCACACCTACATGCGGTCTTAAGTTGAGTGATGGTAGTAGCAGTGTAGGATAAGGCAGCGCAAGGAACACTTTTTCCCCTTCTCTGACAGACATTATGCCTGTTTAATGGATAAGCAAAATAGCTCTACTAAGAAAAGTCCTTTGATCTAGCCACTACTGCAGGAGCATTTATTTCTTCTACATCTTGGTGAAAGGCCAGTAGCCCAAAAAAAGGCCTCAAGCAAACCTCTTCAGGAGCAGAACTTTTATCCACAATAAAATCTATTAGGGCCACCTGACAAGTTTTCTTCCTTGAAAGCCAAGTGCGAATAGGATCCTGTGGGACCAGCTTCCAACTCTAGTGTAGGACACAATCCAGCTATTCCTCTCTTGGAGCAGAGATCACAAACATATTCGTGCATGTTTACTTAACCTTTTTGAAGGAAGACAAAGAACATGATGCATTCCTATCATTGTTATGCAAGGCTACAGCCACCTTTGTTTTTTCCAAAGTTTTCCTGCTCAAGTTTTGTATGAAATTTTCCTTGACACTTCTTTATGTACAACGCTCCTCAATGATCATCTAAAATGGCCATACATCACTCCAAGGGGAAGAAGTTTGTCAGAATTCTGATTCCAGGCATTTCCTTGTTCCGTGTTCCTCTTGTGTATCTAGGCAATGTCAAGCAGCTCACTGAAGGAATTCAAAAGAGGGCCAGCATTCTTTTCCCAGCGTCACCATAAAAATGTACAAATAGGAAATCGACTGACCAACACGTCTGTTTCCATTCATTCACATTATCTGTGTCCAATTAGTTCATGTGCTCCTTGCCTAGCTAAGATCTGCAGGTTGTTATGGCTACTGTGAAGATTCATAAGTAGTCTTGACTGCTACTGCTGGGCAGTACAGAACTGTTCTTTCCATTACCCTGTTTTATTAGCTGCATTTAAGCATCCTGAAAGGGATACCGCACTTAGGATCATAATATCACAGTAGTTGCCACAAAGTGCTTGATCTGAAATAGTATCTGAAACTCTCCTTATCCTACAGTTCCTAACTTTGAGCTCTAAATGAAGTGGTTCAAGTCAGACTCAAGCTTTGCTTCTTAACACAGCAGGATGCAGTAATACCTTCTTGCAACATATTATTTTAACAGTACTTTAGTTTTTGAGGGTTTTTTATTTCAGTTTTCAGTGTTCAAAACAAGCAAAACATAGGACATAAGTTTAAGGAAGGAAATGAGTATTCCCTGAAGAAACTTCTCCTGCAAAATACATGTTTCCTCAAACACTCAAAACGTTTCTTTCTATGTGTTGCTCACACATCCTTCCAATCTTCAAACATTTGTAAGATACTACTGATCTTATTTGCCTCATAGCCAGTCTGCTCACAATTCTTTAATCTCTTGAAATCGGACTTCTAATCTTTTTTACAGTTGTATTACTTTGTGTGATAGTTCCTGTAAGAAACATGCTATGTCAAAGTTAGAAAAATGTTATACTTACAGCCAAAGAAATAAGGAAAAACCTGAGAGATAGAGGTTTCTTTG
>NW_008825150.1:89628-96180 GCF_000699105.1 Pygoscelis adeliae
GAATATGATCAAAAGCATTGGTATTGACATTTGCAGCCTTCCCATTCACATGAACGGCTGAGTACTTCTTAACTTCTCTAACAGCATCTGCAAACAAAAACAGTTTGTTCTTATTCACATCTCTGGGTATGCACGTATGACAAGCCAGACATAGTACTAGAAATACGTATTTGGACTTTCTGCTCAGCGAACAGGCACAGGAGAAATAGTGACATCACTTATGTTATCTATACATTTTAAAGATAGGTCTTGATAAATCACTGAAGCGATATAACATACTTCCAGAGATATGCCAAATCATTGCCCAAAACATGCTTGAACAGTCATTTCCAACACTTGCACGCAGCCACCAGGGATCACGCCAAAGCAACACATTCTACAAATGTTACCAGTCCCTACAGACAGTGTCAAAATGTCACTGCTGACAACCGAATTAAAATCCAGCCAGTGGACAAACAGTGAGAAAAGAGAAAGAGAAGGCAAAAAGAAGAGATGCATTCTGAAGTATTTGCCTCATATGGAATTTGTTAAGATAAGCACGTATTTTAGTAATGAAGTGTCTACTTTATACTTGAATCAGAGAGGGAAAAAATTATTTCTATAACATCCATCAAAACAGGAATACTGTAGTAACAGAGTGTTGAACATAAACAAAACAGAGGGGGTAAGCTACACCTCAGCTTTCTTTCATCTGCCTTTCATCCAACTTTCAGCTTCCTTTCATCCATCGTATACTCCTGATAGTTCTGCAGAAGGACCAATACACTGCCAACACTTTTCAAAGGACAAAATAATTAATTAGGACTTATGCCTACATAAAAACAAAAGCTAGGCCAGTTAAGAGTTCGTATTACAATCTGTAAACTTAAGGTCGTCATACATACCTAAAACCATAGAGCACCTAAAATCTCCTCCTTGCACATCAACAAAAATACACATTGCATGACACAGCACCAGTTCTTGCAGAATATTTCAGCCGTGTATTATTAAATTGCTGCTGCATTTCTCTAAGCAGACAAAATCAACTCCTCAGAAAAGCACGTGAGAGTAAATATCACTTATGACTGTCTCTTTTATGTTCTTAAGTTATTTAGAGAGGGGAAAAAAAGATTTGAAGTGAAATGTCAAACAATGCAACGAAGACTAAGACCAAACAAAAGTCCATATCCCGGTGCCATGGGAAGATTCTAGTCCTGCAGTAACCTATCATCTTATGCTATGTGGCAAGCATCTTACCACTGCTTTACTTTAGCCCAAATCTGTCTTTCCACAAAATCAATAATCATCACCAACTCAAAAGCAAACTTGGATCAAAGTTTTCAATTGGTTTTCAAGGAGAGTAAATTAAATCGATCGGTTCTCAATCTTAAGCCATTTACTGAAGGATCTACTTCTAAAGATCATCTAAAATGAAAAAAAAAAGTTTATGTGCATTTCCAGTACTTTTTTAATATTAGGAATATAGTATTGCGGTCTAGTCTGACTTTGTTATATATGTAGTGCATCTGTATGTTTCTGTCAGCAGACAATAAAACCACGTATTTTTTCTTTGTATTTTAAGTAGCTTGGAATTAAATAGCATTTTCATTGTAGGGTGCTTGAAACACTTCTATCCATGGAGAAGAACTATTCTATCACTGAAACACAGGAGAACAATTTCCATCAATGAAATACAGGAGATACTTACCACACAAACCACACAAACCAGTCAAGACAGACATTAAATGAAATCAGTCAGGCATATGGTCGTCATTCAAGGTCTAGTTTCACTAAAGCTTTACTCCTACTTGATAGACCTTAGGATCTACTCATAACAAACGTAGCCAAAGCTGTTTTGTATCTGTGCTGAGCAAAAGTACTTGAATAGCCTACTGCTTTGATATTTTTCTGGTCTTCTATTTCAACAGCAACCAAGAGAAAGAGTGCCATCTACTGCATATTGAGCAGCTCAGCCAAATTCTGGTATCAAACATTTCAAGTTCATTTACTTGTGTGAGAAAGTGAAACCAAGCAAGCAGCCTAGACCAAGCTCCATTTTCCCTCCTCATTCACTACTATATTACTACTGCATTTGGGTTCCCAACACAAATGCAGTATAAGCGCTCTCCTCTTCCAGTCTACCGTGGAACTTTTAAACAAATTAGCTGATTTACATTAGGCTTGAATCCTTTCAATTAATCTAGTGCCATGAACTCCATATACTGGTTTTTTTTTTTTTTTCCCCATTTGTTAAGAAATTATTTAACACTTACCAAGAAACAAGACGATCAGTAAAACTATTATTGTAAGGAACATCTTGTTCCAAAAAACTGCCATTCTGCTCCATAGAGGAATCATAAAAATCTTCTGCCATCTGTAAAATAGTATTGTGTTATTCAAAAATAATTAAACACTAAAAGAAGAGCATAATAACCTCACAGAAGAGAGCCTTGTTATTGATATGAGACATATGTAAGGTCTCTAACAGCTGCTTTAACTGCAGTATAGTTTAGGTATACGTAACTTTTCCAACAATACAACTTGCTTGTCTTTTTTTTGTTTCTTGTCAATACAGGCAAAGACAGTTGGTTCAACTTGAAAACCTCTCGCACGATAGCAGGTACTCTCCAGATATGTTTTATTTTAGCTTTTACTTTAGCTAGCATTACTTTGTGTTGGGTCCTGTCTACAATAAACTCAGGGATGGGGTAAAGACTGTAAAACCCATTCCATCATGTTTATTTCTACCCACTTACACACCTTGTTGCCAAATAAAAAAAAAAAATTAAGATTGTCTCTACCATCCTTCTTCAGAAGGCTTATCTTTTACATTGATGAATCTGCATAATTATAAAGTACAAGGATTGTTATTACATTCTAACTCGCAAATGACAACAAAAGGACAAGTCTCATGTTTATATTTTGTCAAGTGTTAAAACCTCTTTCAAGAGCATAAATTTCTTGGCTAAGGAGCAACTTCAGAGGCCCAATGGTGGTGAAGACCATTATTTTTTGTTTCTTTGTTTAAACAATCAATTGCCTATTCAATATTACCACAGGGAGGGCTCTGCAAGAATTCACACTTGCAGCACAAATGAACATCTAATGTGCTCAAATGAACTGAAACCCACAAGAGACAACAACAAAGCAGCTACTTGTCCTTTGCTGCAGGTCAGAATCAGTGCTACTGCACTAATGAAGCAATACCTAGGTATGCCATTAGGGATGTAACACAGGCATGCTAGTCACCGTCTGATTATATCAGGTAAAATTTCCAACTTTTGTTATGAGTATCTACATTCTCCAGACTGTTAAAATTTGTCCTTTAACAAAGCAGTTTCCAACCTACTATGAACCTAATTTAAATTAGACTGTAGCATCATCTCCAATGGTTCCTTCTGGTTCTGCACCAGCAAGAATTAAAATATTTTAGCACTGTATGCGCAAAAAACTCATTTAAATCTTTTGCTATAATCTGAATTCTTTATAGCAGACAGCCATAGTCTGTATCAACCGAAAAGCTTACTTTAATTAAACCAAGCTACAACTCAAACGAAGCCAACTTGCTAACTCTTTAAACGTGCAATTCTCCAAGTTTCATACTGATCTCCACTTAAGAAGTGATTCTCTGAGGCATGACCTTAGACCAACTATACTGCCAAGTTATATTCAGGTTAAAAATAATATTTCTTTACTGCAAAGTCTTCCTATGTTATATTTTCATGCTTATTTTTCCTCAACAAGTATCAACATTCACATTTGTCGTGGTTTAACCTCAGTCGGCAACTAAGCACCACGCAGCCGCTTGCTCACACACCACACCACACCCCCCCCGTGGGATGGGGGAGAGAATTGGAAGAGTGGAAGTGAGAAAAACTCATGGGTTTAGATAAAAACAGTTTAATAATTGAAATAAAATAATAACAATAGTAATAATACTACACAAAGCAAGTGATGCACAGTACAATTGCTCACCACCCACCGACCAATGCCCAGCCAGTCCCCGAGCAGCGGCCCCCCCGGCCAGCTTTCCCCAGTTTGTGTACTGAGCATGACATCACATGGTATGGAATGTCCCTTTGGCCAGTTGGGGTCAGCTGTCCTGGCTGTGCCCCCTCCCAGCTTCTTGTGCCCCTCCAGCCTTCCCAGTCGGTAGAGCATGGGAAGCTGAAAAGTCCTTGACTAGTGTAAGCACTGCTCAGCAACAACTAAAACATCGGTGTGTTATCAACATTGTTCTCCTCCTAAATCCAAAACACAGCACTGTACCAGCTACTAGGAAGGAAATTAACTCTATCCCTGCTGAAACCAGGACAACATTTATTAATGCTGCATTTCCTTTTGGTGACAGAAGTCACATAAATATAATCCTTCCAAATTATAATAGTGGCCACCTCTACAGATGTACCGCACTTGGCAGTACAGTTCTGTCTTTTTGTGTACTTATATTTTTATATTGTAAATTTATTTATTTCCCAGGAACTTAAAAGCTTGTTAGCAAATTTGAAAAGGAATTCATTATCCAAAAAACATGCAGGCACAAAAGAGGCAAACAATCTGAAGAGTGACAAGCAAGTAAATCAAAACTTTAAAGAACAGCAGTTTCATGTCTGTCGTTAATCGCACATGCTTTACCGCTTTGACAGAACCAGCTCCCAGGCCACCAAGATGCGCAAGGCAGAACTGCTGCCCTCCAGTACTGCCACAGCAGCTAAATCTAATCTTTAACCCCACAAGATTCCTGTGACACTTTTGTTAACAAGATAATTTAACATGTCACAAAGGATAAAGCTATTTCACTCTTTCAGAAACCACTGTTCAAAGGAATAGCTGAATGCTACAAACCAAGGGCAAAAATCTATCCTGTGTTTAATGTTTGAATAAATTTTGGTAACACTGCAGGTTATGAATTTGCTTTTCAGCCACAAAGACTGGATTCAAGCCCTATTTATGTCATAAGTGAAACCTATTTCAGTACTCCCAATGTAATGTGCATGTGTCATCAGCCTGAAGAAATTCTTGCAGGTAGTTTCCTCACATAAGCCATTAATGATCTGATGATTACAACTCCCATAATACTTCTCCCTTCTTATATACAGTTGCACTTTTGATTGGAAAACAACAGAAAATACAAGAACTCAATAATCTATGTTGAAATGCTGAACTCCTCACAAGCCAGCTTGTAAAAATCAGAGGTTGAATTTTAGAACAGTTTCAACTTCTGAAGTTGAGGAAACATGACTAATCATTGATATTGGCTGTGGATGATCCAACTATTTTGAAGACTCTTCCACAGGTTTATGTAGTTAAATTCAGACTCTCCACACTGCAGGGTTTTGTTTTAGGTTTTGTTCCTTAACATATTACCATAAAAGCTGCATTCTTCATTCTAAATATATCTACAGATGCAGAAAACAAACATGTAACAGTTTTTGCACCACACTGAGACAGTGGCAATTTTTTTGAAAAGCTTTAAGGTTTATCCTACTTGGTTTTTTTCAGTTTTTTTTTTTAGAATTACTGGTATTCTGGAAAGAAATCATAACTCTGTTTCTCTTGCTTCTTGTAAGGAAGCTAGCTTTCTTTCTAAGAAATAAAAATAACATTACCAAATTTGAAGAGCTACTTACAGGAAACAATCTTAAGATAAGGTTGTAAGCCAGGCCTTTGCATACAATAAGAGTAATTAACACATTTTGTTTCTTTCCCATTTATTTTACAAGAATGAATTATTTTTCTTAATGTTTGTGTTGTGTTCCAGAAGTGTTATTATTTTCCTAATCTACAAATAAGTTTATAGAGGCCTTTATTTCAGTAGTCCTGAACCTTTTGCATCAAGCTGAAGTCTGCATTTTTTAAAACAAATGATCACAAATCTCTTACAGCCCTTACACACTGTATGCGGTTAGTTTTGAATATCAGATGTCTCTTACCTGTTCAGCACCCACAATGCCTAGTGCACACCAAAACGCTGTAAAGCTGCTCCTCCCAAACTTGACAAACAACTCCCGAAAAGGCTGCACCGTCCTCTCCTTTCTTACTGAGCTCATAGCAAGGGAAGCCAGATGCCCTCCCGTACGCTGGCTACTCCAAAAGCCCCTGGGAGAAGACTGGGAGACAACATCCCACTTGCTGAAGCAAAGCAATGGGGCTCATCCTGGGAACCCCAACTGCTGCTCGGATGAATCAGCAGTGCGTGTAAAGCAAACATAAGGTTCCTTAAAAGAGGCTTATGATTCTTGAAACTCCTGATGCTCAAGTCCCGAACAGCATTCCTTCAGCTTAGTTGACTGCTAGTTTAAGATGCAGCAAAACTCAGTGTTTATAAAAACAAAAATGTAAAATAAACCCAAATTTGGTGACAAGAGCGAGCTGGGGTGGTCCAGCACACTGAAGTCCTACCTCAGCGGAGAAACAAACGGCAGGCAGAGCACGAGGATTACTCCTATTTCACCGTACAGAAAGGTGGCAACTGCCATCCACTGGAAAGTCATCGTCCCGGCAGGTCTGCGGAGGAAGGAGCGGCTCAGGCGGGCCCGTGACCCCCCAGCCGCCGGCACCATTGCCACGGCG
>NW_008825150.1:96823-111278 GCF_000699105.1 Pygoscelis adeliae
GGGGTGCCGCGCCGGCCGGGGGGGCGGGGCGGGGAGCCGTGGCCCGGGGGCGGTGCGGAGGTGGCCGCCGTCTCAGCAGGGTGAAGGTGCGGGCAGGCCCGAGGGGAGGGTCCCCTCTGGTCCCACCCCGGTGGAGCTGGAGGCTGCCCGCCGTCCTCCTCCCTTCCCAGAGGCCATCCTTGGCTACCGCCCCGGCGTCCCGGGCTCTCGCAGAGGGCCCGGGGGGGAGACATGCAATAACGACTGCTGAGGGGTTTGTGTGGGGCTGAGGGGTTTGTGTGGGGCAGCTGGAAAGCCGAGTCTGACGGTAGGCGTGAATTTACTAAGGGACCACACCTCTCTTGGAAAATGCAGGGATCAACACGTTGAGAAAGGTTAAAATTAGTATCTTTTTCACATTCAGGCAATGGTTGTAAGCATTTTGCTGCAGAATCTTGCTGTGATCATCCCACTGCTCCATGATTCGAGCTTATTTGATCAGGGACTTCAACTCTGCTCTCTAGCACGCTCATTAGTTTCTGAAGTTCAATTGAAATACTGTGTCTGTCCGTCCATGCCCCCCATGTGTTATACTACCTTAATGTATTAAGATCCTGTAAATCTGTTTTCTCCAGGAAAATAGGCCCCGTATTCATAAAGACACCACAAATAACAACCAAACAACAGCCTCAAACAGTGTCAAACAGATCTGTTTGGACCTCATGAATGAAACAATATTCCTTCAGAAAATCCTGTTCTATCCTACTGTCCTGTGCAGTGCATTTTATCAGCATAGCGAGGCTCCAAGCACATTATTTCCATAACTTGGTACCCATTTTCCCATTTCTCGACCATCTCCTTTGCCACCCTTGTAACTTCCCTTCTTTGCCCTTGCATAACCCTCCCCTAATCACTTTTCCCTGTTCCTAGTTTTGCTGTATCTGTACCCATACCCAGTATTTCTGATACTGTTATTTGGGCAGTCTTGGCCTTAGTGGTGTTACTGAGGTAGTGATACGGTTATCGGGCACTCTTGGCCCTGCAAGTTTCTAGTTCCGAAAGGACTCCCAAAACTACTCTCCAGTTATCTGTGTAGTTCAGTTGTTTTTCACGTAACTCCCCCTTAACCACCAGTAAAATCCAGCCATCCCTCCCAGCGCTATCTGCAGCTTTTGCCAGCTTCTCACACTGTTGTATGTCACGTTCAGCAATTCCACTTGTCATATCCAGGAGTTTTATGCACCCTGTTCAGTTAGCTCAGGCCATGGCCCACTCAGCAGCTTATTGACTTGCCTGCAGCCCTAACAGATCCTGAGGTGCTGCTGGTGGAAGAGGTTACCTTGTCTAGCTGGGCATCACCAGCCCTCTTGACACAGCTACCTGCTTTTGAGAATTCTGTCCCAACGAATTTCCATCAAAATGAGTCAGATTAAATGCTGTGAATAGTAGTTCTTTGTTACTCTAATCCATTCGAACTGAAATGGGTAGGGAGTTCTTGCATAAGCGGTTTTGAGCAGAGTTGTTTGCAGCTGCTCACAATCTGAAATTGTTTACACTTAAAAATTTCCCAGGTCTGCGGCGTGGGGATGGAGCCAGTGTGTTAACATTTTCCTAGCTGCTGCTGAGCAATGTCTGGATGAAAGGTTACATCCCAAATAATTGTTTATGCATAACAAATATTGGAGAGCGATACAACCAGCCATTTCAATCCAATCTCCACAGTAGAAACAGCCTGGGTTTTAAGAAGTATTTTTAACATGTTTTCATAAACATATTTAATCAGAAGCATAGACAAAACATAACCTCTTAGGGTGTCCTGGTTATTGCATTTTAGCTATTTGCCTACAGCCATTATAATAACATTTTAACAGCTTAAATAAAGTAAAGACTTTCTCTCCTTTAACTCCAGAGCAGTTTCCATTTCTGAGCTGCTTACTCACCTCTTACTAGCACTGTAAGCTGCCCTCCCAATAGCCTAGCCTCATACTTACAGGACTATATTTGCACATCCCTGCTGCCAGACTCCGAGTCTGCTTTTTCACTTCAGGGGCTTCGTAAGATCTCAGAAAGACTCTGTAGTGACCACTGTGCACTTCCACTGCAGCTGCTGCATGTTCCCCACCAACCTGGAATGAGATCTGAGGAACAGAGAGAAGCCTCCTGCAAACATCTGTGAGACCTCCCTTCTCCTGTTGAGTGCACTCTGCCACTCCTGGAAGGTATTCTAACTGAAGTTGTAGAAGTCTGGGTTGTTGATCTAAGGCTGCCCATCTTACAGTGAACCACAGTGTGATAAATATGATGCCATACAATATATCTAATGGCTGGCTGCTTTAGGAAAAAAACTTGTGAACCTTAAAACATTACCGTTAAAAGAAATACCTTCTTCTCCCACCAGTAAGGTGACGAAGCATTCAGAAGTAGAAATATGAAATGCCGGTGTATTAGCAGCTGGTTAGAGGACAGAAATCTAATTCTCTGCTGAAAGAAAGGCAAAGAGAAAGTTCAAACTTGTTCCATTCTAGTTTCGCTTGTACGACAGCTCTCTCATCATCACACACTGCATTTGCCCAGCCATCAACCCAAGACAGAGAAGAGACCTAAGAAACAACTTAACAGTAGAGAATAGAGAAAATGGGATTGTATAGGCTGCGTGAGGGAGCTGGGGTTACTGCAGCAGGGTAAAAGTTGCAAGAAAGTACAGGTATTATGACAATATGGCATTGTTGTGCAGGGTGGCTTGAAATAAAGAGCTGGATCAGTTACAGGAGGCAAAGAACCTAAAATAGGAAACAAAGCTGTGTATGTTATGTTACTTGCAGAGTAACTTTTAAAAATTAGAAAATGGAAAGACTGAGTACCTGGTGATGTTACAAGTAACATATACAGGGAAGGAATATATCTAGTGGCTTTAAACTGGAGATGAGAATTTTCCCATATTCAAATGACTTACATGGAGAAACATGACCATATTCTAAAACAACACTGGGAGTTAAATAACTAACTCCCATTTTTAGCTATTTATGTCTATTTGAACAGTATGGCTGTTCAGAGTATGGCTTTAAGACTCCAGTTTTGCATTTTATTCTATGTCAACACAGTGGAGTGTGTTCAGATGCATACAAAATTCACATGGGAAGAGGGTGTACAATTCATTTCACCCTCAAAAAGGGATGATAAACTTCCATTGACTTTTATGATGCCTAATTGGCCAGATCAAGCACTCCTTAATTAGTAGCAATATTAACAGCAACCTAGGTCTTGTACTTCAGGCAGAAATCTCTATGATTGATCTCACACAGGCACAACAACTGCTGCCTTCAAAATCATCAACTATTCGGTTCCTAAATAGGTCAAGGTATTTCAAGTCCTCTAAAATTCAATTTCCCCATTATTACACACACACACAAAAAAAAGCCTTGCATTTATGTGATTTGATTATAATAAATAACTTTTTCTTCTCTGCTCCTTGTGGCTAATGGGACAGTTCACAGTAAATAATAGTTGCTTGCCAAATCATAAAAATCTTAAGAAAATGCTAAGACGGGGCCTGGTTAACACTTTCAAGAATCCCTTTCTTCTACAATTCAGTTATATAGTTTTACTTTTTAATTTTGATGCAGAAGGCTGGAGGCATTTTCAGAACTGAGGAGAGTATTGCACTATAGTTGGATGAACTTGAGACTGGAAATTCAGCAGTACAATGTCATACAGTTGGGAAATAAGAACTTTTGCTGTAAAACTGGGAGCTCATAAATTACATGATGAATACTAGTTGAGGAAAAATGAGGCATTAGAAACAGAAGTATTAACTGCAGAAGACATTGCTGGTGTTTTACCTGGAATGCTATACATAATTGTGCTCATCCAATGTCAAGAAAACATTACAATCCAGAAGAATGAAAAAAATAGTTGTCTGAAGGAATGGAGAACCTATAGCACCAAAAAAGGTTGTAGAGATTGTCTCAATTAGCCTAGGATAGCCAAGTGTGTCTGTAGTTTTCCATTTGTTAACACATCAAGAAGGTGACCATATCAGAAGAGTTACGT
Source organism: Pygoscelis adeliae (assembly GCF_000699105.1). Lineage (NCBI taxonomy): Eukaryota > Metazoa > Chordata > Aves > Sphenisciformes > Spheniscidae > Pygoscelis > Pygoscelis adeliae. Next base: position 100,853 of record NW_008825150.1, read on the forward strand.
AACTTTGCTGTCTTAAACAGTGAACTAGACTTGATCGCATTAAAAAAATTGTGACAATTTAGGTATCTAAACAATTAAAAGATTTGGGGAGTAGCATCAAAAGCAACCTCCCCTCCCCCAGGTTGTCACAGCTTATAGTGTAATAAAAAAACCCAAAACAATTGTATACAAAACCAAGTAATTTATTTAGAAAATTTAGAACTATTCACTTGTATATTCACAGAAGTATCAGAGTCAGAAAACTAAGCAATTTCTGGTATGAATTTCTGTGTAAACATATAAAGAAAACAAATTATTTGATTACAAATAATTGTACTGCACAGATTTGTGAAATCTCCCTTGCAGAACAAATGCAGCTGGTGTGTAATGTTATTATCTTGTTCTAATTTTCACTATTTCCCTCCTATACAAAGATTCAAAGCCAAGTGGCTGTCATGCTTTGATAAACAACATGCCAGCAGGCAGAAAGGACTGTAAGAGCCCCACTGAGGGAATCTGTCAGCTTTTCTTTGACCTATAAAGTTCTGTTTTGGAAGATGACAGGGATTTAATCTTTTATATAATTATTATACAGTAGATAAACAAAACTGAATTTAGTTAGATTGAACTTTCAAGTCTTGTATTTTAGATTCAGCTAAGTTTGTACTTAGTTTAAACTCTCTCTTCACTTTACTCTTTCCTTCTTTCCGTTATCGTTTATCTATTCCAGGTTTCTTTCACTATATGAAGTGTGGAATTTTTCTGAGTTTTAAGTCAGTTTAGAAAGTTTTAGTCTGCAAAAGGAACACCTAATTTAAAAGATGATACTATGCTGGGATTCAAGGCCTCACAGTCTTTAAGCCTGAAAAATCTACTAAAATTTAAAAGTACAGCTTATGTCAGTTAAAGCAAAAACTTCTATAATTGTTCCCCTTGTATTCTTTTGGTCTGGAATTCTTGGTATTATTTATGAGTAGTCCTTCTGATTTTAGGAGGTTTCATATAAGAAAGGCCCTAATTTTGCAAACATATTGCTGTAAGCAATTGTCTGGTGAAAAAATAAATTACTGGAGTCTTACAATAATCAACCCTTTGCGTAGTAGTGCATTGTAAATAGAATTCCACATTTGTGGAATCTGGAATATTTTCTGGAGTAAAAAATGCTGACATAAAAATACTAAAAATATAAAGTATCACCCTGATCATAATGTTATGCTATGTTGAAAATACTTACGCAATATATGAATGTGACTAAAAAGTAGGAACCCAATTAAAACTTCAACAATGTATCAACAATTGCAAAATACAAGTTTACGTACAACTAAAATACTTTCAGTTATCACATACCGTAATGGTCATTCAGATAATCTAGTACTGCTGAGGTACTTGATAAAACATTAAAAACTTTTTTTTCTTGTTTTGAAGTTATCCGTTCCATCATGTACATTAAGTGGTGGTGAAAACACGTAAAAGGAGTTCCATGCTCAAGAGCAATGTCAACCCAGTCCTGGATGCACCTCAAAGGTGTCTCTTCATATCCTGCAAACATAGCTGGATTTGCTAAGAGTCCTCGAGCCACCATTATACCTTCAAATCAGAAATTAAAGCAGTAAGTTACATTATCTAGTTTAAATTTTACATTAAATCTTCCTACAGATTTTGTATAGCACCCCTTAGGACAACCACCCAAAGCCTACAGACAAGTAATGGGAGAACAAGGACGAGCATTATAGCTACACCAGAGAAATCCATTTAACAATCCAAACCTCAGAGTACCTACAACACCTGTCAACACATTCAACTGGATGATGTATCCTTCCAGAAATTTTGAAACGAAACACAGGACACAGAAGCCTTTCTTCCCTACTTTTTAAACTGCAATTCAATAGTATTTTATTTGTTACACACGTACAAGCCTGTCTTTTTAACATAAAATTATGATGGAAAGACACAAGAGTAGCAATATGCTAAATTTAGTCATTTTTAGTGCAACTCAGCTGATTCGCTGACCTACAATCTTTCTTCCAGTAGGAGCTCAATGTCTCAACTACATAAATCTCAGGGCTCTTGGTCTGCAGTAAATCTTTCTGAACAAGCCAGTGTATTTGCAACTATAATCTCAAATTGTCAGATAAACCCATGCAAGTTCTATTTTAATTTTTCTGCAATTAAGGGATTCTGTTTTCCTGCACTGTCAACATATAATCTATCACACTTAGTCTCTTCTTAAAAAATAGGATGATCAAATATGACAAATTTCTTTTGCCTGATGCAAAATAAGCAACAGAAAAAGCCTGATGCTTTACATTTTTGCTATTGAAGGTGGTCAGCTGGGCTATGAGAACATTCTTTTCTGTTATGTACTTCCTTACTGCTTTGTATTTGGGGGGAAAGTCACTGTAGCAGCATGGCAGTTTGGTTCAACTAGTTTTTGTTGTTGCTATTAAACATGAACAGTGTTAAAAGAAACCCGCCACATGAACTTTTCCTTATGACACTAGCTACTGTTCTCTGTCCTGTTATTCTCTAGCTGTGAGATCCAAAGTATGTAGATACAAATCAGCTCTTCAAAACATATACTGAATTTCCATATTGTCTTGAAGCCATAGACAGTTGCAGGAATCTATTGTGACTAAATAACTGCAGGGCAATCCTTTACCCCAAAATTTTACCATTGAAGTGTAAGACAAGGTAAATACATACTGATCTAGGAGTGCAATGCTTCACTGTGTCCTTGAAGCTAACTATCGTAACTGTTGAGTATCTGGCTTAACAATATTTCCTTTTCCCACCATATTCTTACTGTAAGAAATCTGCTCCTGTGTGCAGGAAGTAGAGATTTCCAAGTGGAAGTTTACAGTTCTTTAAAAGATGATCAGCTCCACAAAGGAGACAGAATGAATGTCTGAAGGTCCCCCTGAACTCCACTACTGAGTGATGAGATAGCATAATTAAGCAAAGAGCTTTTGTAATTTGTCTCAGAAATCATTATTTGTGGCTTTGAATAACAGTGCTCTAGTGCTCTGATGATTACAGGTGGTTCTGTTTATGAGTTTGTAAGGCATCTAAAACATCCTCTTTCATTTGTCTCCTCACAGAGTGAAAAGCATTCAAATCATGTCCTACTTACAGCCAAAATAAATACTTTGAAATCTGTTTCTTAAGTTTACTTGGAAAATAGAGTAGCTTAATCTTACCATCTGCTCCTGTCAAGTGATGAACATTTTCAGCATCTTCTAAAGTTTTAATGTCTCCATTAGCCACAATAGGTATAGACATGCTTTGTTTAATTATTTTAATTGCATCATAATGTACAGGCTGATGTCTTTCTTCTACACTTCTCCCGTGTACTGTAATCCATGAAACTCCAGTTGCTTCAGCTTTTTGACACAGGTCAACTGTTCTTTTTAAGTCCTCATGGATCCTAAAATTCCAAGGAATGAAAACATTAGATCGTAAGTTACCTGAACTGTATAAAAAGCCCCCCTCCATAAGGAGGAGTTACCACGGATTTGTATAAATAACAGTATAAATAAAGAAAAGATTACTGTTGGAAGATAAAGAGTTTTTTTTTAAATAAAGACATATGAGTTTAATGTATTGAAACTACTATTTAATTTAGCATTTCCCAATTATATCACATCTCTGAGATATATGTGGTAAATTTTATAGAGATTGAGCAAGGGTGCCCAAAAGATTCTAAAATAAACATCATTATTTTGTATATTTTCTGGAAAAAATTCCAATTTATAATAGTTCCCCTTTCCTGAAACTTAACTGACAAATATGCAAGAGCCACATGGGATGTGTGGATAAACAGCAGATGAAGTGGTACAAAGCAATGCAAAGCAACAGTTTACAGAAGTTTAGAAAGTGATGAAGGGAAGCAGGATGTGTTCCTTACAGCAGCTGTGGGGACCAGTTCCCAGTTTTGTTCCCCTTCCCTTTATAGCCAACAGCAACTGTGGCTCTGGCCTCCAACAGCTCACAAAGTAAATGCTTGTGATGATACAGACTATGCAGTGCTTTTCTTTCATGGAACCCTAGATCTTTTAACTTGTACTTTCATGTCGTTTGGATTGCAAGAAAACTCCCAGCATCCAGTATGTTATCTGGGTAAGTAGTCAAAGGCTGTGCTGGTTCTACTATCTAAGTTTGGGATTACTTGCCCCAGATATTCTTTCACCATCCGGGGTCAAAAAATCTCAGTAGTCTTCACATGTAAGGAAATTATTATAATGTGTAATATTACATTAACAGAACTACATATATCATAGTGTAACTATTACACTAACATGTTTCTTTAAAAAAAAATTCCATGTACCACAAACAGCACTTAAGTTAGACCTACCTTATTTTAATAGATACTGAAAACCTAGGGTTGTCGATCTGATTCCGTACATGTCTCACCATATCTCGAACTAGTTCTGGTTTATTTATTAAGCAAGCACCATAACCTTCTGCCATTGCCCATCTTTAAAAGAAAAAGAACATTCGTATTCTACATTTGAAAAAATGCAGATCAATTTCAGTCAAATACATGTTTCTTTCCTTATGACCTTTAGAATGTGTGGTTGAGTAAACAGAGCACTGGCTGTAGATTGACGATTTGTTTGCAGTTTGACACCAGCTTTTAGATCCTAGTTGCTTTTAGATCCTCCATTGTGCTGTTAGAACTTTGGACAAGTCACTAACCTCTTCCAGTTCAATTTTCTGTCCACAAAATGGACTCACAAGGAAGACAAATTAACATTTAATCAACAATGGTTTAGATCATACATAAAATAAACAGTTTGATGTTTTCCCTTCCATTGGGTCATAGATTTCTTCTAAACAGAAAATTACTTTGGATTGAAAAGGAAGATTTTTGAAGTGCAAGTAAGGATATGATTTCAGTAATATTCTGTTTTCCCTCAACTGCAAAACACTTTATTTTGTTTGGCAGGAAATAACCTTTGCTTCCACTTAGCAGCAGCAGTTTTTTTCTTAAACAATTTTTCTTATAAAAGCAGATTAAGTGCACAAAGTTTTGTTATTTTGAAACCAGCATGCACAAGAAACAAAGGATTCAAATGTAAGCATATATTTTTGGCCTAAAAGGAACTTACAGTTTGGCATACTTAACCATAGTTCGCTTGGAAATACACTTCCATTCCAAAGTCTCAGATCTCTCCACAAAAGAGTTTTCTCAAATACTATAATTTTAAGTCAAAACAACCTAATTATAATAGACAAATTAAGTATTTGCACCATAATATTATCTTTTGCTTTCCTACATTTATTTTTGAGGTCTTCACTTAGAAAGACTGCCTGACAAGCATGTAATAAATGGTTCTCAACTGAACCAGTTAGCAAGAATCTTCATTTGTGCATTACTACTCTGTTTCACTGTCAAGACAAAATCTTTATCAATTTAAGTGAGTAGATCACTAATTCACTGTACTTATAAACCTAATAAAAGACGGAAAAATTCTTTTCAGCACTTCCTGAATAACATAATCTGTATAATTATATTTTAGAGACTATCCTTCACTTGCAGAAGTCTGAGACATCAGGGACTTGCCTTGTTATGTTGGGAATTGCCACGTCATTTCTCAAAACACTCTCCAAATTATCTGCAGCAAGCTCTTTTTGGTAATGCATACTTAACAGCTATTGAGAAGGGATGGACACTTCACTTCTGGGCCAACAATATCTCAGAAATGAAAAAAGGCAAGTTGGCAAATACACCTGATTTTCCCAGTCTCACCATGGTGACAGGCATCTCAGAACATTCAGAACAGTGTCTTGCCCCATAGACATTTCTGACATGTTGAAAAGCTGTTTCCTCTCAAAGTCTATTTTCAAGTTAAGACAGAAATTACTATGAAAATGAAGACGAGCATTCTTTATTCTCAAATTATTTCATCATTATTTCACCAGCTTTTTCAAAACTTTACCTCTGAGGACAGCCACAGTTTAGGTCTATTCCATCTGCAAAAGGACAGACGATACGGGCAGCATCACACAAAACCTGTGCTTCTTTAGCAGCAAATTGAACAATCAGTGGATGATCACCTACTCCAACAAAAAGATATTTAGAGATTTTAAAAAACCCAGAAAGCAAAAAGAAGGAATTCTAAATTTTGAGTGGTTTTCACATACTGAAAAGCTGTCTGGCCATGGTCCCAGGCAACCGGCTCTAGGTGACCCTGCTTGAGCAGGGGGGCTGGGTAACATGACCTACAGAGGTCCTTCCAAACTCAACTATTTTGCGATTCTATGAGCCCTAGATCACACAAATAAAGGTAGCTGATCAGTGGTTACTAAATGAGTATGTCTATCAAGAGAGGTGGGAATTCAGACATACATATGTGTCCTAGATGGTTGCTGGCTCAACATATACGTTTTCTGACTGAAATTGGTCAGATGCTTATCTTATCTTTCACAAAGATGATATATGAAACCACGTATTCTCTATTTTTCAGCAGCCTTCATGCTTCGCCTCCTAGCCTGCCCCTTCTCGTCTGCATGCTGCCCCTTTGCTGTGCTGACACGGCTGTCTGTCTTGCCAGGTGGGAAACTTGCTTATGGAACCAATCCTTCAGAAAGGAGCTAAACAACCCATGAGCTTTGCCCTTCCTTATCCCAGCCCATCTTCTTCCTCTTCTGTGCCATCATGGCTGGTTTTTATCCACAATGCAATATGCAGAGTTGGAATGAGAACACGCGGGCGGAGGCAGCTTTAGCAGCTTTGTCTCAAGTGGGAAACCAAAGTGTCAGTGCTCCTCAACTTGGGTCTGCTGAACTACTTGTGATTTGCTAAGCCCCTGCAGAGAGCCAGGTGGTCATTTGGAACATGCTCTCCTCTTTTACAGCTACTGCATTACATTAAAGGCATCTAAAAATATCTCAAACAGCCTTAGCACTCACTTTCCATATAAACAATTGCTGCAGTTAAGAGGAAGGGGGATATCTGAGCACTGATGGAAAGAGATGATCCAACAAATGCACAAAGCAAGTGCACTTCTGGTACTGAAAAGACCACAAGTGCTTCTGAAGATTTTTCTATTTTAGTGGAAAATAAGTAGTTCTTGAAGTAGTGGAGCTTAAGTCAGAGAGGACAGCAGTACCCTCTCAATCAAGTTGAGACACTTCTAGAAGTTACCTAAAAATCCAGCAAGCAAAAAAAATCCCTTGCCTATTTTCAAAACAGTGTCCATTTAAGACAGTGCCCTAGCTGAAGAGATTTATATTACTCCAGCTAATACTCTGGAATAATCCCATGCTCCTAATTTTTATTTGAGCATTAAGTAATAATACTGAGTCTAGCCATATTGCATTTTTTAGCAGCAGCCACAAAGAACATCTACATCTATTTTAGAAATACACAACAAAGAAATGTCAACACCAAAGAAAATGGAAAACAGAAATTGCAATTGTAGGCTCCAAACCTACTTCGCTAATTAGAAGACAAAATCCCCAAACAGCCAGCAAGTTAAACATAAAACCACAGTAAAATTTCACAACCTGTTGTGGAGCTACTTGTTAAAAGCATAAATGCTAATGAAGTAAATACTATAATCTTGGCAAAGCTGTCTGCGGCAGAATGTTTTAGAGGCCTATAAAATTAAGGCCAGCATGAAAGAAGTGAATAGGGAAAAGATACTGTTTACAACACTAGAACATTTCATTTTGTACCCCTTGTTATCAGGCAGCAAAGTTACAGCATAAAGGAAAATTTCCTCAAAAAAAATCCTGCACCACCCAGAATATACTATGTATCTGACCTGTGGAACTTCAGTGCCACAGGACATTGTGTAGATCAGAAGTGTAAGTAAGTTGAAAGGGAACAACGTAGTGGAACTAGTTGCTCTGTGGACCTTTGAAACATATATATTGTCAATTATGTTCTTACTAATTTATTTTTACACACAAAGAATTATTCATGCTTTTTTAAAGTTGGATTCTACTAATAAGAGAGTCTATCTGTGCTTCCCAATGTGACTTTTCTCTGTTACTGTTCTATTTGAATAATGCACCATAGTAACAGCCAGTGCTAAAATAATGAAATATACTTCCCCTGCTATTGTATATACTTATTAAACCACCAATTCAGTGGTCTGAATAGATTAAATCATCACACTTCATAGATCCTACATGCTGATCTTACTAGCACATTAGCAGCGCGCTCTTCATTCCTCCAGTTGCAGCCTGTGCTTGTATGTTCCTTGTTACGCTCTTCTACTGCAGCCACTTCATGCCAGCAGATCTATACTGTTATTATCACCTCTTCCCACATATTTCATACCACTTTTCTCTTTTGCTTTACAGCCAGGAGTCTCTACAACTCCTTATATTCCTTCTTTTTGTGTGTGTTCTGGTTATGTTTCTGCACCACGCCTAAAGCTTGGCTTCTCCCCATCAACCCTTGCCATGCTTCAACTTCTGGTCTCTTCTTGCCTTCTTGCTCCTTTTTATCACTTTCTCAATACCTCAAGGAGTCCACCAACAGCCCCTTCCACTTTCCACTCCTGCTAATTTGAAACCCCTGCTTCTTTTATCAATCCTTGATTCCACTGTATCAATATCTGGTCTGTTAATTTTTTCGCCTTTAGCAACCCTCTTATTTTTGTTAGAGGCCAGTAGTGTTTTCCTGGCAATGAGGTAAGCGTTCGTCTCTGAAACACACAAGAAACAGCAATTGCTGGGAAAAGAATCTTTCTACCATCTCGACTGGGTCTGGCTGGGATGGAGTTAATTTTTAAAGTTATTTAAAGTTTATTTATAGCAGCCTGTATGGTGCTGTGTTTTGGATTTTGTGACAAAAACAGTGTTGATAATGCACCAGTGTTTTGGCTATTGCTGCACAGTACTTGTACAGTGTCAAAACTTTCTTTTTTTCACTCTGCCTCTCCCTGCCCCCAGCAAATAGATTGGGGTGGGCAAGAAATTGGGAATGGATACAGCTGGGACAGCTGACCCAAACTGGCCCAAGGAATATTCCATATCATATAACATCAAGCTCAGCAATACAACTGGAGTGGTAGGGGAAAAAGAAAGTGGGTTGGGACATGGAAATTGTGTTCCAGGGTGGCTGTTGCTTGGAGGCTGGCTAGGCATTGGTCTACTGGTATGAGGTGGGAAGTGATCGCCTTTGCATCACTTGTTTTTTTTCCTCCTCCTTTCCTTCACTTATTAAGCTGTCTTTATCTTGACCCAGTTTTTCTGGCTTTTGCTCTTCCTATTCTCTCCCTGTGCTGCTGGGGGGGTGGAGGACGAATGAGTGAGCAGCTGTGTGGGTGCATAGTTGCTGGCCAGCTATGTGTGGTCAACCCACTACACATCTAAATCAGTTTGGAGGCCCTGATTTCAGGTGGAGACACGGTTTTCCACTATTTCATTTGACACACTATCACTGGAATGTGCTTACTCTCACCTAGAGTATTTCTATGGTTTTACAGTCAATCAGATATGGTATACCAAAACTGTTAACGGATGTCCAGTTGTGTGACAGACTTCATTCACTTGGCCAATTTGGTTTATCACCACATAAAACATTCTGACAAGGCAATGGTTTCTTAAAAAAAATACCTTTGTTTGTTGTGAACTCGCTGTCTCTAGCTTTTGCAGATCTCACAAAATCAGCTGCCACTATCATTGGTGTGTAACACAAATCGCAACTGTATTTCCTAACCAAGGTTCTGAAAGCCAACCTGCAGACACATGAAAATTAAGGGATAAACAGTAAAGACATTTTTCTGATTAGATATTTTAAAATGCTGTTCTGACATGCAGTACTGTGGGGATGTCCAAGTATAATCATAAGATAAAACATGTCCCATGTCTATCTCTGTTGTAAATAATTAAAGGAGAAAAAGGTAATCATCCCCGTACAGTCAAGATGAACTTCCTCAGAGAAAATACACTGAAAACAGTTGACATGACAGTTACTTACTTTGAATAGCGGACCATAGGGGCACATACTTTCACAACTTGCCCAGAATGAAACAAATCCATGGCATCTTTTAGTTGGCATTGTTTAGTTTCTACGATGTCACCAATCATGTATAATTAACAATGCTTTTAGCATCTGGAAAAACAAACAGTGTTTGCGTGTAAGTAATTCAGCTGTTTCTCATAGTCCATGCAGCAAAGCACTAGAGCTTAAACTGGAGCTTTTGGTAAAGCATCCCACAAGAAGTCCCTCGCTTGCAGTGTCAGAAACAAGCCTTTTGCCACCACCAGCTAGGAACACCAGCCGGGCGCCCCGTTGTCATTTGTAATGACCCCGCTGTAATACCGTTGTGTTTTCATTCCTCACAGCACGGATCGTTCAGGCTGGAAGGGAGGTCTCCAGCCCAGCCCCTCAGCGCAGGGCCGCCTCCGAGGCCGGAGCAGGGGCTCGGGGCAGCCCCCGCCCCGTCCCACAGGCCTGACGGAGAAAGTTTTTCCTCATGTCCGGCGA
>NW_008825150.1:112007-128633 GCF_000699105.1 Pygoscelis adeliae
GTGCTGCGCGCCAGCTGAGCGCTCCCCTCCTCCGGGAGGAGACCTCCCGTGCTGGCAGAGGGGTCTTAATGGCGCGGTCCTGCGAGGTGGCGTGTGCACCTGTGGTGGCTCGCTCCTAAAGGGGAAAAACGGTGCACTGAAAGGAGAGACGAAGATGCTTGGTAATACCAGCGTGCGCTGCCTGGAAACTCGGGTCTTGCTTGATCTGAAATCATCCTTGCAGTGTCATTCCTTAATTTAGTATTTTATAAGCCAATACCGTTGTAAGAGTCTAGTATGATTTCATGAAGCCGTGTCTCACGCCACTTCGATCCTCAGCGATTTGAAGGTGACTGGTGTGTGTTTGATTACGAGTACAATCTCAACAGCCTCACCCTAGTTACACTGTAAAGTTTGAAGAAGAAGGTATCGATACTTTTTAGTGTATTCTACTCAAGAAAAGGCTGTGGGGAGTAAAGAAACGTGTGTCTTTTTCACCATTTACAACCCCCTTCCCCCCCAGTCATCAGCTCCAAACTTGTTTCTCTTGATTGTGGTCTCCTCTCAAATAGGTGTCTCATTTATATTATGTGATGTAGAGAACATATGCTGTTACATTTGGAGAAATTGAAGGTCAGAGAACTGTACGCTTTCGGTCCATAGATATTATTTAACTGTTCTGAAGCATGAAAATAAAATCTAAATCTTTTTCAGAATGTTATGCCGACTTCTTCAGAGAAGACTTTGATGTGAAAGCTTACACTTCCCAGTCCATCCATCAGGCTGTGATAGCTGAGCAACTAGCAAAACTTGCCCAAGGTATTAGTCAGTTGGATAAAGAGCTTCATTTACAAGTAAGTTTAAAGCATACCAGTTATATACCCTGACTCTTTCTGAGTGATCATGTCAGCTATCAGAAACGCTGGCCTCTGTTTTGGGGTGACAACTGTGAGAGGATAGGGAGTGATTTAACTTGCATCTTTCATCCTGTGCTGGAGAGTAGCCTAAACTCTAAGGCTTAGCTTTAGCTGGGCAGATATAACCTATGTTAACACACCTCCACACCTTCAGAAGGGCTTTTGAGTTTGGATAGTAGAAGGCTTTTTCATAAAAATCTATGCAGACACCACAAATCCACAGTGGACCTTGCAGTGAGAACACATGCTAAGTTTGTGTGTAGTTTCAAAACCTGCTTCCTCCCTGCCCCAACTGGTAAATTCTTTGGAAACTGGTTTCTAAATGTCATAAATAGAAAAGAAAATATTAAAAATGTGAATATACGTTATTACTGTGTGATTTATAAGCTTACATTTACAATTATTATATGTGAAGGTGTGTTGAAATGTGATTGCTCTGCTGGCTTTAAGATGTCAACTACGCTGCAGTTACTGACTCTGTTCTCGTTCTGAGCTTGCCGCTTTTGTGAATTAAAACGTGTTCTGAAAACTCTTTCATCTTTAAGGTGTGGCTGCTTTTTCCTGTGTCTACCTAATGTAGGGATAGGGGGTTGGACTAGATGACCTTTAAAGGTCCCTTCCAACCCAAACTATTCTGTGATTCTATATGTTATTATTCCTTTCAGGCACACATCCCCGTTTTTCTGTGTTGATTTCTCTATTCTGTTTTTTTTAAGGTTGTTGCAAGACATGAAGACCTGTTGGCCCAAGCAACTGGAATTGAATCCCTGGAAGGTAAATACCGTTATATTATGCTTGCTACTTCTTACAATGGAGGAAGCACTTTTAATATCTGTGCAGGGAACGTCATTCACTGCCAACTTTGGCCCCTAATGTTAAGGCTATGGATCTTACTTCTGAGGAGTAACATGTGGCAGCTTTTCTTTGGTGTCAGTAGATGGAGCTCCAGGGAGAAGATTTGGCTGATACTTCTCTGGAGTAACTACTTTATAGGAAAACGTATTTTGATAATCAGTTCTGAGCAACTTTAGCAATCAAGTCTTTTTGACCTTTTAATATTTTTTTCTAAATAAGCGTAATATTGTTGCAACATTAGCTGATATCTGTTGCCGTAAGTACCAAGTTTGTGCATGTTGCATATGCATGTGTTGCAAAGTTTGCAAATCTTAACCAAAAAGGCTTTAACACATAATCTTAACTGCATTGAGATATTTTTCTCCTAGTAAGGGGCTACTAAGTTAAATACATACCTTTGTGTTATTCCACTGTTTGGGATCTGGATTTTAACACAAGCTGCTGACTTTCAAAGGCCTTACTTAAGAACCATTGAATCTGTATAGAAAAATGGATGCGGCATATTGTTCTTGTGCCAGGAGGTCATTAGACCTGCCATTCTGCACTTTGTCACTTGCTGGGAACTTCATATGGTTTTGGGTTTTTTTTGCGCAGAAAGATATTTCCCTCTATAACATGCTAATTTGCATATACTATGGGATCCAAGCATATCCCCTTTTCCCCTTCCATTTTCTAACTTGCTAAGTAATTTATCTTTGTTCCTTCTTCTGCTTCCAGGTTTTGGCATAACCAGAGAGTTTCTGGTTACTGACAGTTATAGTATCTCCTTAGTCTTTGGAACTTGTTGGATACAGTATTTGATTGTTATCATTTGCATATAGCTATAAAAATAAAGAAATGGTTATTTAATCTAGCAATGGTAGCTCCTGAATAGCTTTTTAAACAGTTGGAAAATTAAGCATAGGAAGACTGGAATCTGCGTTCATCCTCCAAATAAGAAGTAGATAGGAATCTGTAGTCAATCTGGTGATTGATAAATACCTCCCAGTCATGATCTTCAGCAATTTGTGCTCAGTGGAATTGTGTTTTCTGAAATCATGGTTGCTTCTGAAGGCATTCCTTCCTGAAATTGCTCTGAGGAAAGAATGAAGTACTTCAAAACAACTATTCAGTTCTAAAACATTTCTATAAGGCAGGCGTGGTAAATAATGCGTTTTACAGCTAATAACCCAAAGTAAAAATAAAATCTAATGCACCTCAAATTTGTTGAAATTTTTCCATTTACATAGGGTTATGCTCTTTAAGAGGCCTTTTCTGTGTGTGCGGGAAGGAGAAGCATGCAGAGGTTCTAATCCTGAAAAGTATTTGGTACTTGAGACATCAGTAGAAACTTCACCCTGCAGTTGCCAGGAAAATCAAAAGTGTATGCACACAAAGATGATGTTTTAAGTTTTGCAAAACTTTCTTATCTCTGCCCTGCTTGTGCTGCATGTGATATATGGTCACTGTAGAAGAAACACTGAGCCAAGATTCATAAGAAAAAGAAAAGATGGATGTCAATAGAAATTTTAATTATGAAGTTAGAAACACATAGCTCTTGGTATTTTTATCAAGAAAGTTAGCAAGTGAAGATTATGGAGCTAATTCACAGCATGCAAAATCATTTGGATGTGTGAAAGTGAATCTCATTAAACGTTTCAAATTGATACACTCAGCTTGTAAAGTCCTTTCTTTTTTAGGCCTGTGCACTTTTTTAATGGTACACTGATCTGGTATACATACTCTTTTCTGTCTGTAGGTAGCTCAATAGATATCTTGAGCTACTTGTTAGCTCAAGATAGGCTAAATAGTATCATCCTGTATCTTCTGCAGCAGATGGAGAGGGTAGATTGCCTTTTCACCCATCCTAATTCTGCCTTCTGGCAAGAGGACTGCTGTATGCTTTATAGCAATGTCACAGTCATAGCTGCAGCAATGTCATGCTACTGGCCCTCCCCCATTATTGCAATGTAGAGTAGAAAATTCAGCCTATTTTGCCAACTTTTCACTGTATCTCATATCTTCATCCTCTGATGTGTGAGAATTGCATGCCTACCACTCCATGTATAAATGTCAGAGAACTCCTGAGTCTGTCACTAAGCCAAGTTAATAATTCTGAAATACGGAGAAGATGGGAGTTGGCATATTTACACAAAATACGTGAGATACAGTCCCAGTACAGGACAAGCTGAATAAAACTATTAGCAGTAGTTATGTTTATCTTCCATTTTACTGTATCATATTGCAGTTTTATCCAATTTAATGATGACATGCTTGTAAACAGGGCTTTACAAAAATGTAGTATGTTTGAGAATGCTAACAATAACTGGAACAAAAACAATTTCATAGGCCTGGGTTTGTGTAACTTAATTAAATTCTCAGCAGGCTGATTCCATATTGCAAAAATGACTGCTACCCGTGACTACTTTGTTTGCAATTTAACAAGGAAAGAACAAGCATGCTTGTGGGCTTGCTTTGTGCTGCTTTGCCAAACTAATCTGGAACAAACATGATTAGGGTTTGCTCTGTTTGTAATCTAAATTAGATGACCTCACAATGACATTGATACCTTACTTTTTGCTAAAGATGTTTATGCACAGGAAGAAAACCTTGAAATAGAATTGGTTATCTTCTCAGTCCTCTTCGTTGGTTTCTCTGAACTGTCTAGTCGCTATGTTAAATACATAGTGTTAAATAGGTTGTGCCATTTTTGTATATCATGTTCAGGTGTTTGTACCAGGTTATATGCCTTTGAACAGCAGTCCTGATCATCGTTCTCTTAGAAAGCAACATGCTCTAAATATTATTTAAAACTTAACATATGATGAATTTCAGAGTGATACTTCTGTAGGTTTGTGTTCTTTACCAATACATTTTCCGTAACATTCAATAAGTGACCTATTACCTGCTCGGTTTATTTGTGATATGCTGTGCACACAAATATGCTGTGTTTTATTCATTTCAATCTGTTTGAATGCTTTGTTGTAAAGGGGGAAACTGGTTTTTTTATGCTAAAGTAGTCTGCCGTAGTTACTAAGATTTGAAGAATAGTTCTTTCTGTAATTGACAAGTGTTCCATGTAAAAATCTGCTTTATTTTGCAGGTGTCCTCCAAATGATGCAGACTAGAATTGGTGCTCTACAAAGTACTGTTGATAGGTATGCCATTCATTATGCGATTAGAAAGTATAAATTCTTAATTGTTCTATTATGTTATTTATTAATACTGCTATAAATAAATTTCTTTTCTTATTTTTAGAATTAGAGTCAAAATTGTTGACCCCTACAACAAAATAGTGTCTCGCACCGCTCAGCTAGCAAAACTTCAAGTAAGTTCTATTAAAAATGTATTTTTAAAAAATCTTTTTGAATGTGTTTTTGAATTGTTTCCCAACTGTCAGACATGGGTGGGATTTTCATACTCCAGTAGCCTGTAGTTCGTTGTCAGTATTTTGCAATGAAAGTCAGTATTTGTGTGTCCTTTCATGAGCTACTGAGAAGTGCTTTGTATTGCAAAGTAGGTAGCTGACCTTTGCACTAGCTAAGTGAGTTTTTGTAGAGATGGAGGGAGGAGGGAAGGGTTATCTGAGTACAGATTAATTAAATTTTCATCACTCTGTGTAATTTTGGTATTTAATATTATGGTATCATTGTGTAGAAGTTGCTTTTCTCCTCTAAGTTAATGCATGCTTAACTGCAGCTTAGTAAAGAGTTCGGGAATTAATTCTTTCAAAATAGTCAAGATGCAACTTACAGAGCCAATTGTTGTTCTGGAGTTTTATAAGCCCAGATGCATAGTTGTCCCTGTCTTTTGAATATAAGTGGAGTCTACAAGAGAATGTAGATCTCTGTTAGAGGATAGCAGTAGGAGAGAGCTCATCACAGTGATGGTGAGATAAGTGTCAAAACGCTTCCATTGTTAATTTTATAACAGTTGAAAACTCTTCCATAGATCTTTAGTCATGTAGCTGCATTCTATTCAGTTTATGGTTTGGAAAGCAACACAACTCCAAATCCACAAGTGTTTCATGAGTTATTGTTTGAACTATTTGTCTTCACAAGTTTACCTTAGCTTTGCAGAACTAGGAACTTATCTTTTAGTAGGTGAAATTTGAGCTGTGGATATGCACTCAAGTAGATTGCCATCTGTGGGTGACTGCTGTTGCACAGCAGAGTAGATGAAGCTGCAAACTGTCATGCACTTTCTAGTTTGGGGGCTGGTGGAGCAGCTGCACTAGTCTCTCAGCTGAAGTTCTACTATTTTCTACATTACTTTCAGGTGCAGGACGAATCGCTTAACGCTGTTCAGCCGGTTTGTCCAGCTGCTTCTCCTGTTCTTTTCAACTCCAGCTGTTACTGTTTATGCTACTGGGCAAAACTTCCATGACTTCCATGTGGCAGCTTAGGTGCAGATTATTTTGTTCTCTGATGTATGTTGCAGCTATAGAAAGGGTTGTGGGAATTTGGGGCTAAAGATGAAGATCATTTCTGCCCTGACCTTACACAAAGTCAAACTGCAGAAGGATGTCTGAGAAGAATGAGTCCCTGAACTTAGGAAATGTTTCTTGGGTGCTCTTTCTTCCCCTTTGCTGTAGCAGGGTTACATGGATTTTCCTGTGCTGTGAAAGCAGCATTACTCAGCCTGTGCCAGGGAATTTGTAATATCTGGTTTTTCTTGGCTCTAAGTCAGAAAAAAGAGGTGCAGGGTAAGGGGAGCCTGCTAGGCTACCCTTCCTAGCATCCAAATCCACTTACCTCAGTGTAGAAAGAAGAATGATGATTCCAGTGTCTCTGCCAGTGAGAGTCCGTTCTCAGCACAAGAGCTGCTGTCGGCAGATACATAGCGAGTGCTTTATGTTGCACTACACTGCTGGGAGGAGTTGAGGGTCAGGACACCTGAATTATGAGATGAAGCTGGACTTAGGAAGAGTTGAGTCAATAGGCCTTTGAAATTTCAACCCTCCTGCCTCCCCAAGATGCACTGCTGTTGTGTCTCTTTACCTGGCTGCCTTGTTTGTTCAGGAAGGGCAGGCAACAGCACAGCAAACAATTCACTTCCCAGCAGTGGCAGGGCTTAGGACATGAAATTGCTCCCAAATGCAAGACTTGTGACATGGGACACTTTCAAACTTGCTAATTTTATCGGTTGATGTACAGTTGGTAGAATAAGTAGAAAAAGGTAGATGACTGATAACAGAGGTTGCTCTCTGTCAAAACCTGTAGGGTTGGCAGGTATGTTTTGCTGAACTGGTGTGGTGTTTAAGGGCCTCTTGTACTCATGATGGTATTATTTTAGTGCTTCTACATTGATTGCTGTGGGACTGCTCACAAACTGAAGGAATATTTGGCTTGCATGAAGCTGGATTTTGCCATCCTTAATTGTTTTTAATATAGTCTGGCTTTTTCATAAACATTCTCACTGCAAATTCATTGTCAAACTTCAAATCTAGTCCTGAATTCTAAACCTCTGCTGTGTGCTTATGTATATTATGTCTTGCTCTGCTCTTAGAGCTTTACGGCATCCCAAGGGAGCGGCAGATTCACAAAGCTTACTTCCTTCTTTAAATCATACTGTCCTCTTCTGAGCCTTTCCGTAGTAGATCACAAGCTAAATGGGAATAGTTAACAGCTGAAATATATAGGCAGAGTTTGTCTTTCAGAGGGTTATTTTCTGTGCAGCTCTGTTTAACCAAGTGTTTCTACATGTTCTCTTAATTTCAGATATCTCAGTGTTTAAAAATACTTATAAGAGCCAAATTTTTAAAACCTTTCAGAAAAATAATCATGCTGTATTTTAAAGTTATTCTTTCTTTAAAATATTCACCAGTAGCAGACTTCATCCAGGTGCTACCATAACTAAATAGTAAATGTAGTCTGAAGATAGTGGACTGTCTCATCTTTCTTCAGGTTTCTGTTATATATACATTCAATTACATTGTGATCTAGCAGGTATATGCAATTGCATGTATGAGCTACGCACCGGCACATTTTCAAGTGGTCCTCTCTTTATAATTAAGTCTTCTTTCAATAATTTCTTAACTTGAGATTAAGAGTAAGAGGGTATTTGATTGCTCGAATTGTAGTAATAATGTCTGTTAGTATTGATATGTTGCTTTAAATTTCAGGAGATAACTAACATGTAATCTCCAGAAAAATTGGGTTTTATTTTTAATTTTACTAAAACCACTGGGACCAACTCAGGGCACTGGCCTTTTCCAAATTAATTCTTGCTTGAACAGTGGAATTAATTCCTTCTTCGATGAAAGCATCTCCTTTCGAAAAGCATACTATATGAACTCAGGAAGGGAATGTTTCCTGAATTAATTCAAACTTCTGTTATGCAGGTGGTCAGGTTAGAAGATCTAGCATCTGTGAACAACTCCACTATTAGATAAAATTTTTTATTTCTGTTACACGTTCCTTATATATTGCATTCTTTCACAGAGATTGGGAGTTTTATTAAGTTGAACAACTCATGTAAATGGAAATACTTGGGTGAAACAGAATCTTTGTCAAGGGCACAATGCAGTTGTGAAGTTACGAGTGCATCTTCAGTGTCTTTGGATTTTTCTCCTTCCTTCTAATTCACAAGGCCAGAAGTTAAAACTTTTTTTGCTCCCGTATCTAAATGTAACTTTGCCCATCCCTTACTCAGTTTGATAGTCCTTTTAAAAGATTGTTTCTTGGGATAGGAGATAATGAGCAACAATCAAATGAAAAAGAAATAATCTTTTGGCATGTAAAGTAAAAGATGGTCAGAAGATAACTGAAGTTGAATTCCTAGGGGAAAACATTAGCCAGAGGTACACAATTGGATTAGAGAGTAATTGAATTTGAAAGCAAAGTAGTAATACTATGCCCTCTTATTTGGCGAAGCACAGTGCACTATATAAAAAGCTATTTTTGGTTCATCTTGCAGAAATTTAGTTCACAGATATGAAAGTGATATGTCAATCAAGATTTTTCTAATTAAAGAAATGAATTAATAAAAACTAATACGTTAATCTCTCAAAGTAGGATAAGCCCCACTTGGTTCTCACTAATGGTAATAGAAATCATGTGGTTAAGTTGCCTTAGAATGCTTAGGAAACTTGCACTTCAGACTTACGTGATACAGAGCCAAAAGCAGCGAGAGTAACTGTGCTTTCAGTGATTTGCCTCAGTGGGGCTTTTTCTGATTTTTCCTTTTTGTTTTGTCTAGATGTTTAATAAAATTAAACTATAAATGTTTGTGTTTTGATTGGTTTATGCTGGCATAGGGAAGAGACTGACAAGTTGTGCAGTCCACCGAGTGTTGGTTGAAATGACTCACGTGTATGTTTTCATATGTGTACTTTAACATTAGTTTTCAAGACATTAACTTGAGTCTAAAAAAGGCATTCAAAGTCTGTCAGATATTAAATATTTTTTAAAGTAATTTTAATTTAATTTTGATATCCGTAAGGTAAATATTTCAGGAGGCTTTGTCTTCAGTACCAGGGGAAATACCTCAGAACAACTATGTCTTACTTGTTCCAAATTTCTCATTTACCTCTCTTGTTAATCTGATTGCAGATGATGGACTGCACCTGTGATTGTACTGAAATCCCCACACTTTTTACCTTCTCCTGAATTGCATTTCTGAATTCTAGTTTAGATGTTACCCACTCCAGAACGCTGCTTCTCCCGTAGCATGTACTTCCTAGCCCCACTGACCCAATCCAGCCCCAGAGGAAGTCTACACTTGATGTAACTCTTACTGTTTCTCTGTCTCTATTATTTACTGCGTAGAAGGAGAAAACCCGTTTCAAGATCTTTGTTGAGTGAAAAATTACGAAACTAGTATGTTTGATTCAGATGTCAGCAATGCCTTTTTTCCTAAATGGATGCTAACAAAAACATAGAGAAATATGTTTCCTGAAAATTTATATATGCATCCATATTCTTAATTTTTAGCCAAGAACGCCATGTATTTTAATAAACCTATGAAAGAATGTGAACTGTTCGGCTCAATATTTGATTGGCAAGGCCAACTTCTTAATTTTACTAAAGCTTGCAGAGGGGAGGAATATTGAGGAGAGATGCACAATGTAAAATAAAGCTCACTTCTACTTAGAAATAGAACATGTCTCTGTCATAGGGTTCTGAGTTTCCTTTTTTTTTTACTAGTAATGACAGCGTAATCTCATAATCTCTGTGAATGTTATTACTAGCTTTTGAAAGTATTGGTCTATATTGCATAAAATCATGTTAAAAATTCTGAAAAAAGGGATTTCAGTGTTCTAAAGTTCCTTGGTTTTATTCACATTCATATTTCCTTTTTTGGTTAAAATATTTCCATATTTGAGGCCTAATACTATGTGATCGTAATGTACTGATAATATCCCCTTAATGCTATGATTTCTCTGCAGGCTGCCTGTGACTTGCTGCGGAGGATAATACGCATCTTGTATCTCAGTAAGAGACTTCAAGGACAACTGCAAGGAGGAAGCAGAGAGATAACAAAAGCTGCCCAGAGTCTCAATGAACTTGGTGAGTCCTTCTTAGTTACTTTTAGAGGCATTTTTAGCTTGCACTGGTATGACTCACACTAGTGTTTGACTTAAAAAACAAAGAAAAACCCTCAAAACTTTTTACTATGGTTCTTGCTGTCTACTTTGAATTGAGAAATAGTATGGACAGAACTCAATAGTACCTTCAATTTTTTCATATGACTTCTGTAGATAAAAGTATTTAATAACATGAAAATTCTATGATAATAACTTGTGTTCTTCTGGGCAACATTTTTTTTGTGAAGCAATTTCTTATTGGTTTGTGTTTGTATAAAACGCCTTCAGAGGCAGGAGGTATATATTTAGCTTTTGGAAGACATTGCACTGCAATAAGGCATAGTTTGAATTACTGTTTAAATCCTAAAAGAAAGTTATTGGCCCTGCGACCTTTATGAAAGCCGTATGTGATACGATATACAGATACCTAACCTAATTCAGATACTGGAAGCATTCTGCTGCAGTAGTGACTAATTTACCTTGTATATTATTGGCTTCTAGGAAGAATGATGAAATAGTTCTCATGAAGCTCATGTTATGTTGCTAGACTGTTTTCTGTACTTGAGCTAGCTTGCCTACTTCCACACCGTGCTGCAGGATGCAGTGAGGAACATCCCATTAGTCTTGGAGATCAGTCACTGGTGTTGTTGTCCTGGTTTCAGCAGGGATAGAGTTAATTTCCTTCCTAGTAGCTGGTACAGTGCTGTGCTTTGGATTTAGGGTGAGAACAATGTTGATAACACATTGATGTTTTCAGTTGTTGCTAGGTAGTGTTTATACTAGTCAAGGACTTTCCAACTTCCCATGCTCTACCAACTGAGAAGGCTGGAGGAACACAAGAAGCTGGGTGGGGGCACAGCCAGGACAGCTGACCCAAACTGGCCAATGGGATATCCCATACCATGTGACATTCCATACCATGTGACATCATGCTCAGTATATAAAAGCTGGGGGAAGAAGAAGGAAGGGGGGATGTTTGGAGTGGTGCTGTTTGTCTTCCCAAGTCACCGTTACACGTGAGGGAGCCCTGCTTTCCTGGAGACAGCTGAACATCTGCCTGCCGATGGGAAGTAGTGAATTAATTCCTTTGTTTTGCTTTGCTTGCGTGCGTGACTGTTGCTCTACCTATTAAACTGTTTTTATCTCAACCCACGAGTTTTCTCACTTTTACCCTTCCAATTCTCTCCCCCATCCCACTGGTGGGGGGGTGAGCGAGCGGCTGCGTGGTGCTCAGTTGCCAACTGGGGTTAAACCACGACAGTTCTATATGGTATCTTGCCAGCTGTTTCTCCTTTAGTTTAATGGTATTCAAATTTTGGCTTCCAAAAATAGGTTGTGGGAGGGCCGAACTATCAAACATTCAGAATCATCCTGAGGTATATTTGTCACTACTGCTCTTTTTATACTGTGTAATAAAAAAATTATTAGACAGTGACTTAGTCTTATAATTAGCAGATGCTGTGTTGCAAAGTTGTTGTATTCATTTAGTATATCAGTTTGACTGAAGCACTTAAGCAATTGTAGCATTCTAAGTTGAATATTTTTTGTAATTTGCTATTTTTTCTAATTTTTCATTTTCTTTCCATTTTGGTCTCCCCTCACATCTTCCGGATATATAAAGTAATACTGTCTTTTAACTACCTGAATTACAAGTCTTGTGGGATTAATCTGAATGGTAGATCCTATTCAAATAATTAGTACAATTTAATGGTAAAATCTGAGATGTTTATCTTGTGTCATTTTTAGGATTTCTTTCTTTTAAAGAAAATGCCTTTTATTGCTGTCCTTCCTCTTTTTTTTTTTTCTTTCACCATTTTAAAAAAGAACTTCCACTTTCTTCTGTAAAGTGTCACAGTTTTTTGAGTTTCTTGTTTTCAAATACTTGGTCTTTTCCTGAAGCTTAGAAAAGTCTGGGTAATTATTGTTGTTAAAGATGAAGGGAAACGTGTCCCCTTAGGAAGCCCTTTTGAGTTTCATCCTACAGTCCGTAGGGGGGGGAGCCAAGGCTTGTGGTCCTTAATTTAATCCTTAATTAATCCTTAATTCTGGATGGTTTATGGCCAGGTAAAATCCCTTGTCTACTGTCATTTCTCTCTCCCTCTCTTTTCCTGGTATCTCTTCCTTTCTTCTCTCTTATGTCTCCATCTGCATCCCTCCCTCCTCTTTTGGCTATCTGCTCTTTGTTATACTCTGCTGCCCACCTTGGCTGGTCTGAATTCTTACTGCCTCCCCGCTGGCCATGACGCCCAGCACCCGAGTGGGTGGGAACACCCCACTGAGGAGTGGTGGACTGGAGGTGTCTGTCCTGTGTGATGAGGTGGTGGCTTACTGGCTATGGGGTAGCTCTGTTCAGAGGGGAGGAGAGTGCGCAGTGGCTGGAGTGAACACGTTTCAGGGTACTGCAGTGGGAATCAGTGGGAAGGTGGTGTGTTGCACAGAGGCTGGATTTTGGAGTATGGCTGGGGAAGCACCATGGCCATGCTTTCTGGCCTTGGAAAGCATTGGGCTGTGTGGCAGATGTAGGGTGGAGGTGGTGGTGGCGTGGAGCAGGTGAGCAGGACTTGGGGTGAGGTTGTGGAAATGCTGTGCTTCAGAAAGATGGGAAGTGTGATGTAGTGCTCTGTGGCGTTGGGAGGGTGGGAAGCATGGGGAACAGACACTGGGCACTGGTTATTCGGTGGTGAGATAGGAAAGCTTTGGGACGGCTTGGGAAGTACTACAATATCTGATGGTAGTAAATAGGCGGTAGACATGAGTGGTGTGAAAGCCTGGTATTGGACAGGGAGCTCTGCATCATGGAGGCTTGCTTTTGAATTGGGGATCATGGCCAAGATTAATAGTAATTTGTGTTTTTAGCCAGGTATTTCTGAATATCCCTTTCAGCTCTCATTCAGGGAAAAATTCTTCCTGTTGTTTGTTACCTTTCTGTTGTACATGTGGTACAATATAATTTCTGCTTTGTTGAAATCAGCAGCACTGTGATATCACTGTGAAAGCTTTGCACTTTCTATGACATAATATACCTTTTATTGCTTATAGGTTATTCTGGGTGGAATCTTGGGATAACTGGCCATTTATTTTTATGTACTGTTATACTCTGTGTGTATGTTTGGGGGACACAAACGTGTGTGTGCCTGTTTAGGTATATGTATTCAACATATATTTCCTCAGCAAATCTATGTTAGTTCACTTACAGCTTTTACTTAGATGTGTCTTGAAGTTTATTTTGCAGTGATGGGAAAAGATATGATAAAAATATAAAATCTTGGAATTAGATAGAAATACGGGTCAATCAGAGGAACTACAAGAAACAGTAGCTTTTACTGAGAAGGGTTTTTTTTTTATTGGACACTTTGTTAAGTTGCTAGTAGTCTGCAGATCTCCAGCTTCAGTGGATGATGTTAGGAACTTCACTCTGAAAGCATTTGGTAATATTTTCACTGAGATCTCTACTTAAAGCTAAAGTAGATCTAAAATTCCTCTGTGTTGGACTTTCACATTCTTTGAAATCAACCTCCCACTTTGGGACAGTAAAAAGAAAAACTGAATCCACTCTGTAATTTCTAGAGATTAAATGTGATTAATATGTGTGTGTGTATATATGAATATATATATATATAAAAAAAAACCAACCCCAAACTTTCTTCTGCAACTCCTCCACCTCCCAACACACTTCTTTGGGTTCTCTGGCAAAGTAGAAACAGAACTGTGATAGTCCATTGAATAAGCTATTAGCTGCTTCTCTAGCAATGATTCTTCATATTATACAATCCAATTCAGTGTATAGATGGGTAAAGCAAGCGGCATATTCAGATGTTGCACAGTGCCTAATGCAGCGTATTACATGCCCTGACTGCGCTTCTTGGTGATATTTTAATACAAATATTTTATAAAGTGAAAAAGAAACATTCCTGATCAGATTTAAACAATAGAATGTGACAAGAAAATGGTACGCTACATACAGTTCCCTTTCATGGAAGGAATTCTGCAGGTATTAAAAAATCCGCTGTCTTCTATGTGGGTATGCAGAAATTGCTGTCAGTCACAGTGGCCAGTAACTGATACGATGAAGATGAAAAAAATTCTTAGTTGTGCAGTGAAAGGCTAGCTTGACTGTGGACAGGTTGTTAATTCCATCTATCAGTTACAGAGCTAGCTCTGGACAGCAAAGGATTTATATCTTTTGCTTGTTAAATACCTATAACAGATGTCGTCATTATTCATATAAATGCCTAGACTTCTTTTAATTATAATAAACTTCTAGTCTCTGTATATGGTTGTATTATAATTTATTTCACAGCAAGTGAATTTATTTGCTTGAATGACCTTGTGAGCATATAATATTTGTAGGCATGCTCTCACAGCAGCCATAGTTTTGCTTTTGTAAACTCAGAGTTAGTCTGTGACTAAGCTGTGCAGCCATAAAATGAAGGGGAAGGAGTCTATTGAAATACGTTTTTGGGTGTCTTCAATACAGAATCTGCTCCAGGGCAATACTACCTTCCGTGTAACTTATGAGAAGAGAGGATGGAGGAAGATAGGACTATGACCTTACTAGAGAAAAGGCAAAATATTGTCAGTTACAGAAATCTAGCTAAAATGGAGAAAACCCTACATATGTATTGTGTTCTTCATGAAGAGGGAGCAAGGCTTACACATGGCAGTTATTTAGGCTTAACATGACAATAGAAGACAAGGGAAATTCAAAGAAATACAGCTCAATTTTGATGATACTTGTGAAGATGTGTAGCTTGGATGGAGAAAATGGAAATTAGTGAGGATATGCATGATACTAGGTGAAATATAATTTGAAAGACCTTTTTTGGCTATGCCTGGAAAGCCTCCTTGTAGCTGGCATAATGTAGGTGGTGGTAGCCCCGTCTCCTAAAGTACACTCCAGAACTAGTGACATCCGCACAAAGGTGACAGTGATCTTGGGCCTGAAAAATTCTCATGTGGAGGCTAGAAAAAATTTGACTTAGTGCCTTTCTAAAGTAGACAAAACGTGTCATGATATCATTTAAACACCAAAAAGCCTGGATATAGCCGATATATCTGTTAGAATAAAAATTAGGGGAAATGGGAGGAGGAAAATGACCTCTTGTCTGCCTGCCTTAATGGGAATTGCTTTGGTGGGACCTTGTCTTCATCCAGTATTGAGGTTTCTCTGTTTCAGTGTGCTTTTCTAGTATTCCTACTACATGTAGTACCCTGGAGTTTCCACTGGAAGGGAACACCATTGTAAAGACTGTGAAGTTATCTATAGTGTTACATCTGCTGTCACCCAGTTTGTGTCATACAGTAATACAAAATAATGCTTGATAGAGGGAGAGAATTAAATTTCTTTGTGAAAATTCACTGTTTCTTTTTACACTTAGTTCTTGTAGTTATGTATTGTAGTAATGTCACATGGTCTGTGTTTTCCCCATCTTTGAAATTGCTTATGACATTAAGTAGAGCAAAATCTTTCCAAATATTTTAAATCTGAGAAGTCTACTTTTTCCTCTTCTTTTTCTCTGTTGCTGTTAAAACATGGACCTATTCCACAGAAAGGAGAATGTGTTCCTTTGTGTGCATATGTATATATGTTAATATTAATAAAAATAAATATAAACAATACCTATATTCATCCTAATGTATCGCAACTGCTTTTCAGAGTAATCTCATTGTTCTTAGTGATTATCTTTGGGAACTCCTGGGGAGAGAGATGAGATTCCAGAAGACAGGAGAGCTTGCTTTATTGAAAATAGAACTCACTGACTCTTCTTTTATTTAGACAGCTTAAACTAACTTGACTTCCATAAGCAAAGAAACTCTAGAACAAAAATACTATTTGTAGGAGTCTAGAATATAAAAGTGCTATTAAACAGTAGGCCACATAGATTTATCAAGAATGAATCCTGTTTAACCAACCACATTTTCTTTGTTAGCAGCATAACAGGTCTTAGAACTAGAGACATCAATGTTTGTCTTGTGGTTTGATTTTAATAGGGCTCTTGACACCTTCTCACACTAGCAGGATCAGCAATGTAATCCAGATGAAAATGTTCTGCAATGAATGCAGAAGTTTTGAGAAAGCCGTACCCCAAAAGTCGTCATCGGTTGTTCACTGTTGCCCAGCAATATATCAAGTGGCGTTTTGTTGAAATGTGTTCTGCAGCTGGCTCGTGTTTTCATTAATGATTTGAGTGATGTAATATGGTATATCCTTATTAAATTTACAAGTAATAATCAAGGAGAGAAGAATGGAAAGTATGTTGGAAAATAGGATTAGAATGAAGAATATTCTTGGCAAATTGGAGATATGTCTTAGCTGAACTGATTTCATTTCTCTTCCAGACAAGTGCAAAGTTCTAGCAATAAATAGTT
>NW_008825150.1:128711-163139 GCF_000699105.1 Pygoscelis adeliae
GATAACAGTTCTGCAGAGAGCCTTGACAGTTCCTCATGAATTGAGTGCAAGCCACTTGTTCATTTGTTTTGTTGGCAATGAAATTTGTACTGATCTTTATAAGGAAGGGTGCTGTGTGCAAGGCACTTGAAAAAAATCTTTTGTTCATGCTTCAGCTGGAGTATCAAGTCCCTTTTGAGGCACCTCATTCGAGGAAGATGTAGGTTAATTGGAGAAAGTCCTAAGTACAGTGGTAATGATGGCTGAAGGTCTCGAGAACGGGCAGTGGGCGGAGGAACTGAAAGTGTGTGGTTCTTTGGTTTGGATAAGAGGGGTCTGAGAGGCAGAGTAACATTCTTCAGACAAATAAAAGTTTTTCAAGTGGGAAGGGAGTAATGGCTCTCCATATCCACTGTGATCAAAACAGTCAGTAATGGGCCCAAAATGAAGCAAAGAAAATTTTTATCTAAAATGTTAGGAGAGGTTTCTGCCAGTAATGGTAATTTCAGGGGAGCTGTGAAGTCAGTATTTGAAGCTTTTTTAAAAGCAGTTTAGACAAAGCATGTATCAGGAATAGTTTAGATACAGGTGGCGTAGCCTTAAAGCAGGAGGACTGAGTATGCTGACCTGCTACCAGTCCTTTGTTTCTCTCAGAGATGCTCCCGGCCCCCCGAACTCTGTTAATAGAAAATGTATTATAGGGAAGTTTTGTTTTTGGTTTTGTTTTTTGGTGTATGTTTTTTTTTTTAAGTTGGACTGCTTGATGTAAAATTTGCTTTCCACAAGTTGGTTTGTTGGGCACTGTGCCCAGATACCTCCTGGAATATTAGGACAGTGTGACTGGAAAATTCATGCCATCACTTTAGTTCAGCCTCTTCTTATCACTCCTTCAGATGAAATAGTAGATAAATCTCCTCAAAGACCTTCAGCTTACCCCTCTGACACAATTACTTCTCTTCTGGTTACTTACTACGTGACTGACATTCAAGTTAACTTCACACACTTCATCATGTTACTGGAGTGCTGCAAAAATTGACCCTCAAAACTGTTATTCTCTAGGAGAATGCAGTGAGCAGAAGGAAGGTGGTACTGACTATGTGAATGTAAATGTTGTGTATCTAATTTTTTTTCCTTTGCCAGGAAAGAAGGCAAGCTGTCCATTTCTCAGTGACCCAACTGTTTTTAAGAGAGATGTTAATTTACTCCTGTAAGTTTTTAATCATAGAATCATAGAATAGTTTGGGTTGGAAGGGACCTCTAAAGGTCATCTAGTCCAACCCCCCTGCCATGGGCAGGGACATCTTCAACTAGATCAGGTTGCTCAGAGCCCCCTCCAACCTGACCTTGAATGTTTCCAGGGATGGGGCATCCAGCACCTCTCTGGGCAACCTGTGCCAGTGTTTCACCACCCTCAGCCTAAAAAATTTCTTCCTTATATCTAGTCTGAATCTACCCTCTTTCAGTTTAAAACCATGACTCCTTGTCCTATCACAACAGGCCCTACTAAAAAGTCTGTCCCCATCTTTCTTATAAGCCCCCTTTAAGTATTGAAAGCTGCAATAAGGTCACCCCGAAGCCTTCTCTTCTCCAGGCTGAACAACCCTTCACAGGAGAGGTGTTCCATCCCCCTGATCATTTTCATGGCCCTCCTCTGGACCTGCTCCAACAGGTCCGTGTCTTTCTTATGCTGAGGGCTCCAGAGCTGGACGCAGTACTCCAGGTAGGGTCTCACCAGAGCGGAGTAGAGGGGCAGAATCACCTCCCTCGACTTGCTTGCCACAGTTAATATTTGGGAACAATGATGACTAAGCACTGCTAGTCAGTATTCAGGAAACAACAGTTCTAATTTGTTGAAAACTCATTTTAGTAGTAACTGTTTGTACTTGTTTGTTTTACAGTGATTATCTCATCCATATCTATTGCAAGTTGGAATTATCTGTACCTATTGTTTCCACAGTGTGCCTTATTAATTGGGTATTAAAATAGTGAAATAATCTGACCAAAACAGAGAGACTTATTCTGAAGTGATTGCAGATTGGCTGACTGCAATATTTGTCCTTCAGGTTAAATATAATTGTATAAAAACTATTTCATTTTAACTGCTGCGGTTTTTGAAGTAACATTAAATATGCGTTATGTGTCTCTACACAAGTATTACTAAATTTGCAATAGTAAGCTGTCTGAACACCTGCCATAGATACTATGGTAGCTATCTTTCACTGCTGCCTTCTTCCCATATCATATTCAAGAATTTAGAGTGTATGATTGCCAAGCCAGATCTTGTGTTGAATCAAACTGCAATTAAAGTGAGGAAGGACTTGGTTACTATCAAGTCAGTGAGGTCTTTCACTGCTTGTACACAGAGCAGACAGATTTGTTGATACTAATATTGCTGTGCACAGTTTCTCATAAGAATCAACACACATCAATCTGGAGGGAAAAGTTGCTTTCATGGTACTTTTGCTTAGGGATTTAGACGCAGTACAATGTACTGCCTTGTGCAAGACCTAGTGTCCTCTAAAATAGTGTAGCACAATGCACTGTTCTGTAGGGATAACTGAACTGATTTGATTAATAGAAATTACACGGCCATGATAGCATGATGCTTTGCCTGGGGTAATTAGTCCTGCTGAGAATGACTGAATTGTATTACTGGCTCAGAGCCATCTGCATTATTTTTGAATGGCACTGCTTCAGGTGGTACATCTGCATCCATAGTAAGTGCAAATATCTTGCTAAAACCTTTTCTTCTGTCCCTGGTGGTGTTAGCAGTAACACTGCCAGACCTTCACTGAAATTGTTTGGGCTAAAATATACTATGCCTTTCTGTAGTGGAGTGTAATCTTCATGTTCTTCAATTTCATGTTGTTCCTTTTAGTTGTGTTTTTGGTTTTTTGGGGTTTTTTTGTTTGTTTTTCCTGAGACCGTAAGATGGAAGATTTTGCAAAACGTTGTTGCGCAGTTTTATTTGTAGTATTCCAGGCCAAAAAACCCTCTCTGGTGGGAAGGTCAAGCAGACATACAAATAATTTAAAAGCCTTAATATTTGTAGCTTTAAAACAAAGTGTCTTGAACTGTTTGGAAACTGAGAACTCATTTTTATATAACAGCTTAATTTTCAGATCAGACTTAAATAAAAAATTTTTAAAATAATGAGAAGTTCTTTACAAACATGAAGCCAGCTTCACATGTGAAACATATAGAAGACACTGTCTGAACTGCTTTTCTTAAGCATCTCTGGTAAAAACTGAAAATGGTGGCCTGTAGTTACATGATTAACTGTATATGGTTAATAGTGCATTTAATCACAAAATATTTGTATAATATATAATAAATAAATATATATACCAGATACTATGTTTCTCATGGATAATACTGGTCATTCTGAGTCAGATATATTGCAAAATAATTATTCTTTATTTTTAATGTGATAATGTTGATAGAACCATTTAGCTTACATTCATACAGCAGAGGCAATTGAAGTTCTTATTTTATACATTGATAAAGGAAAAGAAAAAAAGCATATTTGTAATGCTTCAATTTACTATGTTTAGAAAGATTCTGGTTTTATTAGTTGATCTGTCTTTTTAAGGAAAGGAGTGCCATGAAAGCTATGGATAGTTAATGCTAACAAAAAATCCTCTTGGATCTAAGATCATCTTGTTATTTTCTTAGTGTTTTTCCTGGCTTCATGTTTGCCAAAGTCACTACTTGATTTATTGTAAATTAACATAGAAGGAAGAGCTATTCAAGCTTCTGCTGAGTTTTGTTATTTCATGAATTATGCTGTACAACCAAATATTTTGTGTAATGAGTGCAGAAGCTAGTCCTTGTCCTCTTCTGTAGTTGCTATACCACCCACTTACTTTCTTCTCTCTTTCAATTATGCATACAACAATCTTGTTCTAGGCCATATTATTTTATTTTATGCCATC
The DNA here is from genome assembly GCF_000699105.1 of Pygoscelis adeliae. Classification (NCBI taxonomy): domain Eukaryota; kingdom Metazoa; phylum Chordata; class Aves; order Sphenisciformes; family Spheniscidae; genus Pygoscelis; species Pygoscelis adeliae. The sequence goes on from NW_008825150.1 coordinate 132,626, forward strand.
TTTACCTTTTATGTAGAGTTAAGAAGCTCCTGTGGATATTAATTTATTTCTTGTTGGCTTTTGAAATAAAGAAAAATCTTGATAAGTATGTAACAAGTTCATTAATTTGACCTGTTCACTTTCAGATACTGAATTAATGTGCATGTAACAAAATGACTTGCAAAACTTAATACAATTTTTCATTACTAAGAGGCTAATAGTGTAAGACCTCTTTATCCTCTTTGAACAAGGCAGACAGAACGTACAGATTTTACCATCAAATTGTGTCTTGCTGTGTTTAGGATTCCTAGCTTGGAAACTTTATGTTAGACAAAGCACTTTATGTAAATAGTTGGTATGTTTTACCTAACCTCTGGCATGCGTTCTTTTTCTAATAATTTTCAATAGAAGACACTAAATAATTACAGGCACATGAGAGAAAAGACTAAGTTTGAATTGATACAAGAAAAAAATATCCTGTTGGAATTTTGTTTTTCAACATAACCTTTAAATTAGTAGGGCTTGAATTTATATTTCCTCAGGTTTTTAAAAGTTTGGTTTCTGTTAATGTAGCTTCATTGTAGTTTCATTTCTGTGTCACTGTTTTCCAAAGTCATAACTATTCTGATCTCTTGAAATTTAATTTTCTTCATGCATACAGTTCTAGAGAATTAATCCAGGTGTAATTGTAGTGGTGGGTTTTCTTGATGTCTAGTTTCCTTTAAATGACCATAAACATGTTTCAAATTTGCCATATTGAGTGAATTATGAAACTATTTTTTCATGTTAGCATTAAGCTGATTTCTGCTTTTGATGAGATTAGTCTTTTAGCTATAACTACTTGAAGAATTTGATTTTGCTGTATTATTAAGCATTTGGTAATTTTAGTCTCAAGTTTATAGACCTTGTCAGAGGGCTGTATATCAGATATTTTAAAATTGATTTAGTACTCCGCTTTTTATCTTGAGGTGTTAACCTGTTCCTGAGAGGTATGTTATTGATGTCCCATTAGCAAGGCTGTGCCGTAAATTAATTACAGTGTGTTCAAGTTGCCTTTGCTGTAGCACAAGGAGTATTTCTAACAGTTTTTATCCTGATTCGAGGCCCATCAAAGACTATTTTCTGTCTATTGCTTTTTCTTGCTCCCAGTTACAGATGTCCACACCTTTTGTTCCTTACATTTCTGGAAAGCTTTGCTCTTTCAACCTCCCTGTCAATCTGATTTTGATTGCTACTATTTCATTATTAATATAAATTATTATTATTATTGTCATGATCTAATGTATAGACATTTTGGTTGTAGGCCAGTATTACACTGAGCCTTCTGTACCTGCTTTAGCAGGTACAGAGTAAAATCTGGGGCCTGACAGCTCTTGATTTATTTGCTTCTAACAGTTCGGAGGACTCCGGTGGGAAAGAAATGATAATGGACAAGAACTAAGGAAGGGGAGAGGGGATGGGATGTTCTACCAAAAAGTGTTTTCCACTAGGAGAGGAATTATTATCAGGACAGCAAAGTAGCTGCACCAGTCATGCAGCTGATAAGTTAATATGCATTTAAACTCTCTCGTGTACTGTCATGCGCATGAGGCACGAATAGTGTTTGCCCTCGTAGCACATTCAGTTCTGTGTTTGAGATTAAGGCGGTACTACTTATTTCTTAAAAACGCTGAAACTACAGTATTTTCTGTCTGCTTTGGTAATGTATCAGATGGTCTGGGGCTTTGAGAGCCAGAGGATATATCTGGGGTTTGTAGTCCCACCTGGGTAAGGCTGAAACAGAGGAGCTTGGGAATTTTGAAAGCGGAACTGGTTGGAAATGAAGAATGGAAGGAGTGATGGAAGAGGAAAGTTGTGGAACAAGGTCTTGGTAATTACACTATTCTATCTTTTCTCATTAATGAGCTTAAATGTAAAGGCCAGGTCTTGTAAGGTGGGTTTTTTCCAGTTTTTGTTTGTTTGTTTTCCAATAGTGAATTTAAATGTGTGACTTCAAAATCTGAAAACTATAGTTATATTCTGTTTCTCCAATTACAAAATTCCCCTTCTGCTCTCTTCTCAAAGTATCTCTGTGGAGCAGAGGGGAATTATACCAAACCTGTTTCTGTTTTGCTGTTAAGGAATAGTTGTTCCCCACCAGAAGGAACCGTCCCAGCTGGTAAGGGTGTTTGGACCTTGTTTTGTTTTACCTCTTGATCATTTGAAGTGTTTGAACAGTAAGTGTTTTTGTGTTTGTTAGCTAGGGTGTGTCATGAGAGTGGAGATAATGAAAGAATTTGGAAGAACCAGTAATATAGACAATCTTATAGTTGTGAATGCTTGTGTTTAGCCAAATACAGAAGAAATAAAATTTCAGAGTTTTTTTTTTTATTTTTTAATTACTTTGAAACAGTTATGGTTGTGTAACTAGTACAATCTTAGGGCATCTTTGAGTTTTGAGACAAAGTATTCTGTTACTGGGTAGTCATACTTTTTGAATAAACTACCTAATTAAAAGTAGAAATGAAAGGTATGGGTTTCTGTTTCCAGGTGACATACAAAATTTATCAAGACCCAAAGATATCTGCAAGCTCTGTCTGCCTTTGAATCTAGTAATTTTTTGTGCACTGACTTTAGAAGTCTGTATTAGTTAAAAAAAAAAAGTGCACACCAAAGATGAGAAAAGAGTTTAAAAGAATTACTTTTGGCTGAGAGAGAATGGAAGAGAGACGGAGGTTAGCTGTGAATCTCTGAAAGATTATCTTTTTTGCATCTTGTAAATTATCAATACATTGTAAAGAGTAAGAATAGCTGGCAAGAGTTTGAAAAGAATTTGTAGTGTCTTTTACATATTATATAAACAAAGAAAAAGGTATCTACTCACAGGTGTCTATGTTCATGAAGAGAAAGGCAAGTTGGATTACATAATGTAAAATAATGAGTGAACACAGGGATATCTGCAAAGCAGAGAGATGTCATCTCTAAATTGAGTGGTGGTGTATTCTCACTGTATTTCAATAGGAGTCAGAGTACCTATTATAAACAAACAAGTCAGTGACACTAACAACTAATATGGAAAAATTCAGTTCTGTAGAGTTTGACACCATTTACAGCTAGAATGATGCATCTGAAAGAGCGTGGATCTAGTAATCTTTTCTGCTCTGTGTGGAGGTTCTACAGGGAAATGGCAATTTTACGTTTCAGGCGGGTCTGCATATACACTGTCTGAAGTTCTGGTAGGAATTGGCATTTATAACTCTCTCTGTTCTCCTCTTCCTTTCCTGAGCATTTACGTACTTGGAAATTCAATAGTAAGCTGCAGGCTAGTTTTCCCAGAACCAGAGTAATGATCTGTAAGGTGATCAGACTCAGTGGTTTGAGTTCAATAGATTATCACATCCCCATGGGAAGGTGTGGAGAAATGTCACAAGTATTTTTTCTAGGGGAGCTGGCTGAGGGTAGCTGGGAGGATGTGTGCTTCCTTTTGTTTATCTATGGCCAATGGTGAAATCAGTTGTTTAGTGGTCAAGGAAATAACACTGAGGAGCAGTTTATAATATTGATCTTTTGCTTTCTGCTGAGACTGAAGCATTTATTAGCGCATAGCCTGGTGGTTGTACTGAAGAACATGGTTAGTTCAGAAATAGCACTTCAGTATTAAGTGTCTGAGAAAACAGATTTTTTTTTTTTTCTTTTTGAACAATCAGATTCAGAAATAGTCACGGTGAGAGAGAATAGAAATAGATTAAATGGACAGGTAACTTGTGATCACCAAGAAAAAGAAGTGAGCATTTGATTAGAATGCTCCCTGGAAGATCAAATAATGGTGGTAGCAAATCATGTTTGGAAAATTTCATTGGGGGTAACAGAATGAGAAGTTACAGTAGAAGTATCTGTAAATGCATATAGATCAGAGAGCCAGCTAACAAAATCCAAAAGATGTTACTTTCACAACCCACTGAATTAAACCAGAAAAACGGAAGCATTGCTGTGTAAGCATGTTTCTGAGATAGGTGGAAGAATGATGTTGGGAGCCTAGACTGTTTGTGCTCTATGGCCAGTGGTAAAAAAATCACCATTTTCTAACACAGGAATTATCAGCAAGGAGAAACATTATTCTGGATTCTCTTACAATAAATAAACTTGTGGGATTTGGAAGTCACTTATTGCCAGAGTGGCAAGTCATGATGCATAGGGCAAACTGAGAGTAGACCCGGTGTTTAATGTTTCATTTTTGAAAGAGTTAATTTTCCAATGCAGAGGATCTTCTGTTCAATATTTTGGACAAATATATTTAGACAAACTTGAAAGTCGAAAGCTTACTGAGAAGACTATATTAGATTGTGAAATACTGGCTTTTTGGCAATCAAGAAAGAAGGTAGTCCTGGCTAAAGTCCTGTTCTAATGTGGTGACAAAGCAAAGACAACAACTATAATTGGAAAACAATGTATAAACACAACTGAATACATTACAAAAGTAGAGTATAGATATGATAAATTTAAAATATTGCAGAAAAATCCATGGCTGGCAGGAAACAGAAAGACACCTATTACAGAATAACCTTATTAATGTACAGGTTTCCAGATTGTTCATAAAGATTTAGAATAGGAGGATTTTTCAGTAAATGCTCTTGCTTTTTTTTTGAAGGCAGGGTAATTCGGGTAATAAAGTAAGGGTACCTTGTAATCCAACAATAACTAAGGAGAATGTTATACAAATGTACTAACTTCCCAGAGCCATTTGTTTGTAAGTCCTTACTGAATAGGGAAGGGGAAAGTCCAGCTTGTGTTGTTCCAACATTCACAAGGAGAAAAAGGGCATTTCTGTTGCAGTCAAAGTCAGTTAGACACAAAGCTGCTGTAGAAAAATAGTAGATAAGTTGAATTCATTTGAAAGAAGAATTCAGGACTATAAAGCTGAATTAATGATAGTCAACTACATTTTTATAGAAAATATGTGTTGTCAAACAAATTCGTGTGTTTTGATTACTTAGTTGATTAAAGAAATTGTGTAGATGCATTATAGATTTATTTTATGTGCATAATCTACAATTTAGATGACTTAAATATTCCTTAAGGTATTGTTCCCCTAAGTAAGTACTTAAATAAGCCATCTTCTCCTCACCTCACAGTTGCTCTACATTCTTGGTAGATAATTTTCTTACTAGTGGAGCTGGAAGAGAGGAACAGAGGTAAGTAAGGTAGTGGTAGTTTTCTATGGGTGTACACCTCAGATTAAAGCAGGCTACGGGAGGAGAAGCAGCTATGAAGCAGAACACCTTGAATGTTCAACACATACACATAACATGCTTTTTAAATAAAAAAAAGAAAAAAGTATGATCTCTGTTTTTACAGGTATGAAAATATGGTACTAAACTTCTGTAAAGCATTGGAATTGGACTACATCCGTGCTGGGATTGCTTTACCAATGCTGTTTCTGTTCTAGCATTCATGTAGCTATGTCAGGCAAATCTCTACTTCCACAATTGGTATAGGGAATTGTGCTGTACAGATAAAAACATAGTTTTGTGGATACCTATGAATAAATGCAATTATACATGTCACAGTAGGAGATTAAATGGGCTCTTATTCTTGAAGATTAAGACTGTAGAGGTGCATTCATGGGGAGAAAATAAAGGGTCACAGAAGGGCTCTTTGATTAGCAGAGAAAGAAATGACAAAAGCTAAGGACTGGAAAATGAAGCCTGGCAAATTCAAGTATAAAATAATTGAAAAATGAGATTGTGTACACAATTTTGTTGTAATTCCTCAAGTAAATACTGGTTGTTCAAATCTTAAATGTAATAACCAATTTTATCCTGTTCATTTCTAATTAAAGTGTGAGCCAGTTCAGGTTAAAAAAGTCTAACCAAATAGCTGTGAAAAGAAGACTGAAGTCTAATCTTTGTTCGGGCCCTGGACGTGAGCCAGTATTCCTGTAACTGTCATTTCTGCCTTGCCTTAAAGATCAGTGAAGGTGTTGCTGTATGTAATACAAAGCAATGAGTAGTGTAGAGTAAGATTTAATTCTTGCACATATGAAACAGCTTTAAAAATAGGCTGTTTTCACAGGAGTAGTTTTTCCTCTGTCTCCCAACTCATGCACGTAATTTTCAAAGATTAGTTTCATCAAGAATTTTATGGACTCTTCTCAGTTATGGTTTGAAAAGTGAAATAGTCCAGTCTTTTTATTTGTTTACCATTCAGGTCCAACCTTCCACTGCTCACAGGAACCAAATCTGATTACTGGCTTTGTTATCTTAAAGGTAGACCCTCTTCAGCGGAAGAACAGTATGGTCTCATATCTCTTTTCATGTCATTTCAGGGAAAGAAGTGAAGACCTAACTTCATTAAAAGAAGGAACATCCTACTATTTTGAGAACATACTGTTTCTGTAGCAGATTGTCTACAATTCTAAAGATCCCCCCCCATTTTTAGCTGACCTAGCTTGCAAACTAAAGATGTAGTAGAAACTTGAGATTTTTGACTGAAACAAAATTAGGGCATAACAAAGTCTTAGTGACTGAATCAAAAGTTTCCCACTTTTATTCCACTTTATTTAAACTGCTTCTGGAATCTGCACTGTAAGCTGTACAACTGAGGCAAGACTTTGTCAGAAGCTTCTGAATACATTAATCTTTTTAAAGATGTCTTTAACTTGTCTTCATGTGCATTTTTTTGTGCTTTATCCATGTTTGATATGACTGCAGATGAGCTTTGTAGCTCCATTTTATATTTGTGGGCATATAACCTCATACAGTTGTAATTATTAACCTTAAATGTTTGTTCCCATTTAAACTAGAAAATGAAGTGATTCACTCAATTTGGAAATTTCTTATGATTTGATGTTTGCTTGGTAACTGTTCAGAAGATGAATTTATAATTCAAGTAACACTTGGTTTTTTATTACATGCAAATACACTCCTAGAAAGTCTGTTGTGTCTGAAAAAAAATCTCTCATGAAACACCTTACTGACTGCAGTAGCAACAAATACATATGCTAAATCTTATTTTAGCTATAGCGTACTCCATGTATGTGCAGGTGTGTGGTATTTTGGCAAAACACAAAAAATTGGTTTTACATGAGAGTTCTTTTTGGGTTAGGTACTTAGTCTGTGGAAGCCACTGTTGCTGTTATTGAACCACGTAACTTTGTTAAAACCTCCGCTTTGCCCACAAATTCTTTTCACATCTTTTTTGTTCCTTCTCATTCATTGATAGGTCTCACTTACTAGCTCGTAGAGCTGTTAGCAGGAATAATAGATCTTCCTGGTTATTGTTAAGGTGTTTTACAACAGCGGTGCTCACATTCACCTCTTGTTTTGTGATTGCAAATAGTGTTCTTTTCCCATTTTCTTTTTCCTTATGCAAGTTTTCAGCACACTGGTAAATGCAACCTAATACACAAAGTATCACTGATATTTGTAGTAATTTACTAATGTGGGAAGCTGTCCTTTATTTCTTCTTCTCCCTTCTTCCTTCTCTGTTTATTTGTGACAGGGATTTACAAAAAATATCTTGAAATAAGATTTGGAAGAAAACCATGGTACAGAGTAGCAATAGTTTGTCATCAGTTATTGTGCTTTTTTTCCCCCTACTAAGTGAGTTTAAATTGAGTTTAATTTGAAGTAAAATCTCACAACAGATTGTGAGAGATCCTAGTACAGTTGAAAGTAAAGCTGTGCTAATATTGCTCTGTTAATAACAGTCTGACATAGCCAGAGTGACAGACTTTACAGCAATAATGTTGTTTCAGCAGTGACATTGATTTGTTTATCAGATATGGTATCAAGTTAAACTATTGCAAGATAGGGTAGGAAGTTAGAGATCATAGCAGAGCAACAGAAACCAAAAGTATACTTCGAAAAACCCAGCTTGGAAAGGAAACAAGGGCATGCTGTTTGCCAACAGCTTTGTGCCGGCAGCCTGCCTGCCTGCTTGCCTGGCTGCGCAGTGTCAGGAATCAGAATGAGGATATAGAAATGCTTATATTCAAAGGATATAAAGGATATAATTCATTCAAACTATAAAAAATAAATTATGTTTTAATAATTGCAGGTTCTCTACCTACCACAGAACTTTCACTGTAAATCTTCTGTTTTTTCATTTCAACTGAATTTCTTTTTATTGTGTGAGAATTTATTTGTAAAATAGGAAAACAGGTGATACAGAAATCTATAAAGTAAATACACGGGAAGATATTTCTTCCGTTCTGGCTCAATTTATAATTATCACTGAAGTGTAATTTTAACAAAGAACATAAAGATGTCTAATGATACTTCTCCTTCAATTTATTACTCTACAAAAATAATTAAATTGAGATAAAGAAGCAGTGATTGAAAACATACTGTGGTAGTGAAACACACTCGAAGCTATCTGGCCAATACTGATTTGAGGGAAAATTCAATAGCATTTTTAAAAAATTATCACTGGGAACAGACATCTAATAACATTATCTTTTCAGATCTGTTCTTGGAATGCATGTACTCTGTATGTACTTTGTACTCGGTAAAATGTATAGTTTATCTCTAGGAAAAGAGGTGGCAGAATAATGCACGCTCTTGGTGCTGTCATCACACTCAATGACTCAAAGATAAGTCCTTCTTGTGTTTTTGTTTATTATAATCTAAAAAATAAGGTTAGCATTATTTCCATGGCAGGTGCATGTTGCCCTCCACCTTTCTGTGGTCCTGATGGCCATAGCTGCCTTAAAGCGGTTCCTTCCACCTTCTGCCCTTTTCCTCTTGACCTATACTCTCCACCTACTTCGCATCCTTCTTCTTGAACACCCATTGGGTATGAGTCAATTTTGATTTCCCTATTAGTCAGTTATTATGTCTGGGGTTTTTTCTTTTTGCCTTTTTTTTCTTTTTTTTTCAGACCCCCCCCCCCAGCAAAACAAAATCCAAATCCTGTGTTTAATTTTGCTTCTTGAATTGCACGAGTGATCTATGAAGTAGAAAAAGGAGAAGGTAATTACAGAGTCAGATTCTTCTCTCCTGTTGGTGCAAGACAAATAAATTCAGTGATATTACAGCAGAATGTATGAAGTGGGAGTGGAATTTGGCTGTTACAAAGCTGGAAGATTTTAAGACAGAAGCTGATTGTCCTTAGCTATATGTTGGAGGTATTTTGTTTGAACAATGGGGGAGGGAAATATAAGTTAGTGTATTCTGTATTTTTTAATACTACACTGAAACTTTGCTAAAGAATGCTGTATTCTCTCCTTTTAAAAGAGTTTAATGGCAATTGGTAACTAAAACACTTTCTTCAGAGGAAACAAACGTCTAAAATATTCAGCTATCAGAAAATTCTGATGACTAGCACATGCATTGATGTTGAAAAAGAACTATTATGTGCATTGCAATATGATATATGTAACAGTTAACAGAGCAGAAAAATTCTTCCTTGTGCCCAGGTAAATTATATTGCTTGTTGAATGTATTATTTCATCTAAAAAGAAGACAAAAAAAGAAAGGTGCTGGTGGGGAAGAGAAGGCATTTAAGTATATGTGTGGTGGGGCATAGTGCCTGTCTCCCCAGTTCAGAGATACTCTTATCAAAAACCCTTCCATATAAATATAAAATAGATGCTAATGTTGAACTCCACTTTTGGTGTGTATGGATGTATAATAATTATGTATTATGTACATGTGTGCATTTATGTAACAATGAAGGAGGAGAGGTGTATTGATCTAACATGTATCCGGATGCATACATTTTTAATCTAATATATTTAGAAATCACTGAAGTGATTCCTATTCCCCTGGCACTAACGAAGTAAGCAGAACTTCTGACCATGTAGCAATGCCTTGTAATCCGTAAAAATTGTTGCCAATTTGAAACTAGATATTTGTGATGTATTTACATTTCTGTTTCACTGGTTTGTGATGTACTAGTGTGTTAAGGTGTGCTTCTTGAATATTCGAATAGATACTGGCACTGTACTCAGCTTTTTTGTATTTTTAGTGTGAGTTAATCTCATTTTACAATGTAAAATTGAATGGAAATGCATGTGAAGTTAAAAGACAACATAGTCAGATACCAGCTAATACTTTAGGGACAGAGAACATGTGGAAACTGGCGGTGGTTGCTTGTGTTTCTGAGACGTATTTGCTGGAATTACTATTTTTAGAGTCCTGTACAATTCCGCTTGCCTTAGGCTGAGTGGTGTGAAATGTAATTGAACTAATGACTCACTGTGGTGAGATCATTTTTAAGAATGTAGTGGGCTTCTTATTGTACAATACTATGGCATATATTTGCCCTTTTTTCTCCAGTGATGCTGCCTGTTTTTGCGTTCTGTTTTAGTCTGTCTGTCAAGCACCCACGGCACACCTTCATATCCCTCCTAAAATCCTCTTTTGTATCTCTAGGATATACAGTGTTCCTTCACTAGTTACTCTTCATTTTGTCTTGTTTGTGTTAAATCTGTCGTCTTTGTGGTACAGATCATGTATGATTCTGTTTTATAATGACTCCTGCGTGTATATAGGATTGCACATATTCTTACTTGTCTTACTCTCTGCTCTATGCAGAATTTTCTTCTGCAGACCTCAAAGTATACTGCAACATGGTATAAATCCTTTTTTTTTCTTTATTTAATGAAAGATGAAGAGTAGTAAATGTAAAAATGAACTTGCTTATATTCTTAAAGGCAATCAGTGACTGTGATCGACATAGCCTTTAAAACCTGACTTAATCTCTGACTAATTCCTAGGCTGTGTTTTCTCTTTGTTATGAAGTACTGCTTCATTGAATCTGACTTTCTAATGAACGAGCTTTTAACACTAAACATGTAGTTCTTGAGGATTTATTTAATTTAAAAAAGTAAAGTCATGTTGTCAAGAAACCTTTCAAGTCTGAAAGCTTTTCTTAAATTCTTATTTCAGATAAGGACATGATGTAAGCTTATTCATGTGTTGTGGCCATTGTGATTTCTTTCTTCTTTTTAAAGAAATGAATAGTATTTTTAATTGATTTAAGAATGCTTTATTGGAAGATAAGTAATCAGTTGAATCATATTATGCCATTAACCCTAGACATCCGACTTTCTCCTCCTTCTAGTGTTCAGAATACAGAGGATAGCGAGGCAGAGGAAGGAAGAAATATTAAAAAAAAGAAGAAATAATAGTTCCTGCTTAGTTTTTTTGGGCACGTTACTTTTCAGAACAGCTTATTCCTGAAAGTATGTTTTTGAAGTAGTAAATTTGGGATTTAAAGAAAAAAAAAAAAGCTTCTTGCATAAAACCATTAAGTTTACTTCCCCCCTGCAACCTCTCAGATAAGATGAAGGATTTAAAGTCTTATAGGAAACTAGGGATAGCTTCGATGAAATCAACACTGTAAGTGGGTACAGTTGAATGCAGGTGTCGTTGGGCTAGCTTTTAGAAAAAAGCCAGTGAAATTATGTTTGAATATATGTTACACAGTAATTTTAGATAACAAATTATTATCAATTAGATAATAAAACTTCTAGGTAGAATTTGGATGATTGTAAGTGGCTAGTCTTTGTAGAATATGGAGCTGGTTTTTTTTTGTTTTTTTTTTTTGTCTTCTGTTCTGGTAAGCTAAGCCACGAGCCTAAGTAAACCAAGGTACGTTACAAGTACTGCTTTTCTTTTTTTAACCACAAAACCAGTTTTGGCAATACACGTATGATTAATAACTTAATGATGTAATGGAAAATAGCTTTTTGCTCCCTTAAAATCACACTTTTTTTTTATATGCAACTTCAGAAAAGTGCTTCAGAAATCCTCATTTTTTTATGTAATAGTTTAGTCAAACTAGCTCTCATATTCAAGGATATGCTCTGCTTTTTTTTTTTTTAAATAGAAGCCAATACTTACTGAGAATTAGCCTTTTAATTATACTGGTAGCTGGTGACACACTGAGCAGTTTATATAACAAGACAAGTGAAATCATGCTAATTGATTTTGCGGATTTTTGTTTTGTTTCCCCTTTCCCCCCATAACTGGTAACTTAGTCATTGAATGTAGCCACTGTTCATTGAAATGATGAATTTTTTAAGCATGGGGTAGTGCAAACCACTCAACAAACTTTTGTTTGGGTGAATATCTTAATTCTTGCTTACAGTGCTATGGATGATGATGACTTCTTAAGGCTGCTTGATTCTTCATTGCAGGTATAAGATGAAATAGAAAAAGAGGATGTAGAATGATGGTATACCATGGCCGTCCAGGAAATATAGAAATAGGGTAGCTAGCAGTATTGGTGATTGGTTTGTGACAAAGCAGTTGCATGGCTAGAACTGAACATCATCGAAGGAGAAGTGAAGTCAAAATAATACAAAAGTTATTGAGGGTAAGAAAATTATCTTCTACTTTAGCTGTGGCACTTGACAGCCATATCTATCTATGTAGATGAATGGTATGAATGAAAAATTTCTGTATAAAAGGTCCCCATGTCATACTAGAGGTCTAGCTAAACCCTATCAGTGTGAAAATCTAAGCCTTTGCACAGGAATGGCTTTGTTGGTTGGTTGTCTTTTAGCAGGAAGCCAAATAACTTGTCTGGTTTTTGCCTTCATTTAGCTTTCATTTTCCCCTTAGCCCCTCCACCCCTCCTGTGTAATTATTCAAAGTTCTATATTTTCTACGTAGAAACTGTGGATCTGAGATTGTATATGCAAGATTTTTTACTTTTCTTAAAAGTACTGTCAATTTTGGACCAACATGAATCCCCCCCCCCCCCAAATTAACTGATTCTGAACCATTAATTGACGGACATCACGTAAATGGCTTTGTCTACATGTGCATGGTAATTGCATGCTGGAGAAAATTGAAATAAGTAGCTATCTAAATATGAGGTCAAAATGTGTCCAAGTTGTAGCTGTATAGCATTCAGAATATCTCTGATCAATAATGTTTATGAATTAAATTTAAAAATACCAAATCATGCAAAATGTTGAATTTGTGCTTTAGAAAAGTATTCCTGAGTGGAATTTTTGTTTAAAAATTCTTTTATATTTACAGAGAAACTGAGCCATACAAATATTTTTAAAAGTTTGCACTTCTTTAAGGCTATTTATTTTCTAAAAAAGAGGACTTGAATATTTTTGACAAATATACACATGGTATTATGCTAACAAACTGCCATGCAACATATATCTTACATAATGAAGAAATTGAATATACAAGACCTACTCTATTTAACATATATATTGAAAATTTACAGTCTCACCAATAGTTTAAAAAAGTTTTTCTTATTTGGCAGTATTTTTCTACAGTTTGTTCAAATATTCCGCTTGATGTGTTTTGGTGAATACTGAAATCTAGTCAGTGACAACCTGAGGTACTAAACATTTCTGCCTTACTTCGTTGTCTTCAAAGGTAATCTTTTTGTTCCTTTTAGGCTCTATCCATGAATTGTGTATTACAGCATTATTTGGCATGGGATCTGCTTCCACTATTGAAACAACTCTCTTTTTCATCTTACTTTTCAGAACTTTCTGAAACTTTTGCCTTGTGAATGCATAAAGTAGAGGGTGAAATATAGTTGTTCCGTATGCCATTACTAGAAAACATAATCGCAACTTTACCAAAAGGTCACTTGGGCCCAAACATAAGATGGTGGTGTTTAAAACAGAGATGGGTGTCCAGCAGAGAAGGAATGTTGAGATAATCAAGAGGGACATTCTGAAGACTCTCTTTTGCCGTTCTCGTCGTTCCCGGTGCCGTTTTACAGCTCGGCGTAGAGCAATTATGACAGACACAGAAGTCCTTACACCAAAGACGACATTTCTTCCTCCACTGCTGTGGGACACGTCCGTAGTCTCATGCTGAGTGGTCAAAGAAATAGTTTTTTTCTTTCTAGCTTTCTTCTTTTGTCCCGTTGTAAATCTTGTACCAATCCGAATATTTAGAGCCTGGAGTATTTTGGTGTATGTAATTAGCATTACTATAACAGTGAAGAAAAAGATTGGAATCTGAACGAGAAGGTGGTAGTACATTCCTAGCTCAGTGTGGTACTCGTTTGTACTCACGCACAAAAGTGTCTTATTTTCCCAAGTACTTGCGCTTCGAAGACTGAAAAAGTTGACTTCAATGAAAGGAATCAGGAAGGAAAAAAGTGAAATGATCCATATGGATGTCATTAATATCACAGCCCTTCCCATGGTCAGAATTCGATTGGCAGGTTTTACGGAGATGTCATATCGGTCCAGAGTGATAGCAAAGACGTTGATTGCAGTTGAAACGCTTGCAAAAGATACACAAGCCTCATGGAAGCAGCAGATGAGAGCAGTGTTACTCTCCAGTGAAAGCAGAAGGATAACTATAGTTAGAGGAATACATCCCACACAAATTATTACATCAAGTACATGAAGGTTCATTGTAATTATGTTACTGACAGAATTGATTAAGTTGGATTTCATACAGTAAAGTACCAGCACGGTGAGGTTGCTGCCAAGTCCCAAAACAATTTCTAACATCAAAAATCCAGTGAGAGAAACTTGAAAGCTTAATGGATATGACAGTGGTCGGTACATGTTGGTGTCGATGTCATCAATGGCATCTCGAACTGTAATGTTAGATTCAGACTGCATGTTGACTTCCAGAATGGGGGAGAAACACATTCTTTTGTTGCAGTTGTTTTTTCTCCTGAAAGATGAAATAAAATATGGAACTGTTTGATTTCTTTTTTTAACACTTAGTGTAGATAAATGCTGGGGAAGGAGGAGGGAGGAAAAGCATCTATTCTTATCAAACTCTTGATTTACTGTATGTTTAGAGCTTTGGTTGGCATGGACTCAAAAGCCTAAGGATCTAGAATAAGGTCTTTCCTTTTTAAAGGAAAGCAGGATTTGTTTAAAAAAAAAAAAAAAAGTGAAAAGCTTCCACTTAGGGAGACAAGGCTTTATTTATAGCGATGTGGTTTTTACAAAGGGCCCATTTGTTGAATAAACTGTAATTGTGCATTGCCTTTGTATTGCATTGAGGGTCATTTTAGAAGAATGTTGTTAAGTATTAGCAAATTAGTACTCAAGATCATTTTAAAAAGGCTCTTGTGGAAAAAGAAAGTGATAGGAACAGGGAGCACTGTTGCTTATGTATCATAAAAAGAACATTTAAATTATTTATGGCAGTTTAGCAGCCTCTTTCTTATGAAGAGTTTGCAATAGTGTTGTGGGCTGAAACTTGAAGCTCTGTAATTCAGCAGATTTTTACAGAGCTTGAAGACTTCTGTTCGCTTTTATCTTGTGTGCATCTACATGTACGAAACTTACCACTCCAACAATTTTATATAAGTATCTATAATTTCAAATGCAAAACTTATGTGGGTTTGGGGGAATGGAGTTTATTATACAAATACTACATTTCCTTTTTCTGATTTGAATATTCAATTTCTTTGAGAAATCAGTGCCTACATGGAATGGAAGAGTATTAAATTTTATTCCAGAATAGATTTAAGGGAATAATTTTAGAAAATAATACTTAAAAAGAAAATTGTCTCTTTCAGAGTTTTGGGTTTGGTGTTTTTTTGTGTTTTGTTTTTTTTTTTTTTTAATACAAACTGCAATTAAATCCAACAGATTTATATACATAGCATGTTTGTCTTAGGAATAAGTGAGATTCAAAAAAGGTAGCATTTATTACATCTAGGAGATTTTTTATTTTGTGTCTCATCTGCTTTGTTTTACACATGCTGATAGGTTGTAAATGTAGCATCTGCATGTAATACCTCATGTTTGTTTATATTGTCAGCCAGCTCTTGAGTTTGTAATGAAATGAATAAATAAAAGAGAGGTTATTCAATTTCTTTTTATGAATACTTGAGGGTTTGGTGTTTTTTTTTTTTAGGTAGCTTTAAATTTAAGAGGGGACATACTTGGCATGAAAATAAATTTAAATGCAGACCTTTGTTCCATTCTGAATACATTAAAAATGGATAGCACTAAGGTGAACAAAAATGAGCTCTTTTTAAATGAAAGTATGAATTAAGCACACTTGGGATACAATATGCAAATGGGTTTTATCTGCAGTTCTGAAAAGCCTCAATTGCACAATATTATTAATTGCAAATTGTATGATGAAAATTCTTGGTATGCTTCAAGAGTTATTTCACATGTACCTCTTACATACAAAAGATGTAAATTAGAACGTATTAGTCTCAGGTGTGAAATGAAACAAGAAATATTTCAAAAGCTTTGTTTAATTTCTAATTTAGGCAACCTCAGTTAGGTTTATATTAATCCTCATGAATACTATTTCCTCTGTGTACACTGTCCTGGCTGTGAATGGGTTTCAAGAAACCATTCCAAATGCATTACTGGATAAATGGAATTCTTTCGTCTTAGCAAAAGCAAGGAGGAAATCAAAAGCAGATCTGCTAAAACAAATTATGGTCTTAACACTAACATTAGGCCAACTGAAATTTTGTGAAAACAGAAAACTTCAGATGTGCTAAGTCTTATGAATAGATTAAACATCACCTCCTTGTTGCATTGATTAGATTTCAGTTAAATAAAAGCAGAAATGTCAAGGCGGGGAGCTAATTTACCCAGTGCATCGCCCTTCTGGACAGTGCCTGTTCCCTTGCAAATGCTGAGCAGAGGTGGGGTGCATGCAACTGCTGACCTACCTGTTCTCTGTGCCTCAAGGGCCTTTCAGATCATTGCAGCAGCTTGTCATAAATTGATACATGGTGTCACTGACAGATATTTGACATGCACTGTAACCTGGAAACCAAGCAGTAGCTGGGCTCTTATTTCATTCCTTGCAGGTTTTTTTTTTCTTTTTTTTGTTCCAGCACTTCAGCAGCAAAAAATTCTGATTAAACATGGGGACTTCTTAATTGCCTTACTTCTACAGACCAGTGCATATTCTGCTTGTCTGTTCTGAGTTTCAAGCCAGCAATAACAAATAAACCTTCTTTTAAGTGATGTTAATTTCTTTCCCCTGTTGCATTTTGTAGCAGCCTGTTTATTTTCCAGGTTTTAAAAAAAAAAAAAATTCTGATCTCTGTGTTCAGAGTGTATGTAGACATCCTTTAGTTTATGGTTGCGTATTTCTTTCTGTAATATTCCTGCTCATTACTTTTGAGTGATGGCTTAGTCAAAGAAGTTGCTATACATCATAAAATCCAGTTCATGTGCTTTGAGAGTAACCATGAGTTACCTAATTTGGTTTATTTTCATTTAAGGAGAATACGTAACAGACCATAAAATTGAGAGAAAAATATCCATTAGTCATTATGACAAATAAGTTATTTAATGAGTAGTATAGAAAAAGCTTGGTTAAACCCTTATTCAGCTTGCTGGTGAAGTATGCATATTCTCCTTTTGGGAATTCATGTTTCATTGTTTCTTCATGCATCAGTAGTTTCCACAATTCTGGTTTTAAATTATAAATCCCTCTTTAAGAAATGCTCACCATTTTAAGAATCGATCATTGCACTCTTCTTGTAATGAAAATCTGAGCAGATGTGTTAGTCTTCCATGTATATTGTTGAAGTGTCGTGCACGTAAATGGTAATACAAGTGTGTTCCATGTTTTGTTTCTAATTCCTTTATGTCTTAAGAATACATTTTAGTGATGGATCCTGCTGCTTGTAGGTCATACAGCTAGAAAGATACCCGGTCAACTGCATTCTTCATATTGTCAGTTGTAAAACTGAATTAGTTGCTGCATGCCCTTGTGAAGGGGAGGAAAAAAAAGGTTAAAAGTAGGGCTTATAATTTCAAAGTAAAGTAATGCAAGAATATATTTTCTAATATCACTTATTTCATGAATAAAAGATCTCTAAAATTGGATCTTATAGATTACGTAGAAAATCAGTTAGTGTGTTCACTATTTGCTAGTAAAATCATGTCATCCTTCTATCAACTTACATGAATTTAGTTTTTTTCGACAAGTTTCCTGTTCTCCACATAGTGCAGGTTACAAAAAAAACCCCGACTAGAAGCAATAGCTGTTGGATGTAGTGTGTCTGTGACTACAGCTAGAAAATGTAGTTTTATAGCTCTTGTGAGCAGGTAGTTTATACATACAACTCTCTTGTCTTCTAATGAGAAATTGAGCAGAGTCAATGAGCTTTATAGGAAATATGTTTTTGTTTAATTTGCACACTGTTATAATTTCCTTTCTTGAAATAAATGTTTAGCAAATCCGTGTTTTTAATAAATGGCTTGAATGTACAGGGTAATGAAAGAAATAAGTTTAAAAAAAAGCCCAACAAAAAAGGGGGATTTCTTGAGCGATCAGAGATTAGTCATATTAGCCAACCTTCATAAAGCAATGTGTACACTAATTACAGACTATCTGATCCTTCAAAGAGTAACTGAATAAATCTGTAACATACTTAACTGCCAATATTTGGAAATACTGCTGAGGGAGGAAAAAAATATTCCCGGTTGCATTATGTGGTTTTTTTCCCCAGTACTGTATTAGCTTAAACTGTACTGTCTTTATGTTGTACGAACAAACCAGGTTCTTAATATTCTACAAGACTTTCATACAAAATAACATTTTTCTACCATTGTGTTTTTAATGGGGAGGGGGAAATAGCATTTGAATATTTCCTGGTCTCGAATATAACAAGATACTAGCACTTAATGTAAGTTGAATCTAATCTCTTCCCTTTTTTCTCCAGTTTTTTTTGTTAAATGTTGCTTATTCTGCATATCATAATAAGGAACAGATCTTACCTCCACTAAAGATTTGATAATCGATGCAGGTGAAGCAGTTCCAGGTTGGAGGGATTCATTTTGTTCACTTGTTAGCAGAGTAGAAGGGAAGGAGGGTAATAAGCATATCTTCAAAAAATGACCTTAATGAAAATTTGTGCCTGTACTGTGCCATTGTTTCAGCATACTGCTAATGTATACAACTGCTTTAGTTCTGGTTTACAGGCTGCTGCAGTCTCCCACTCTTCCTACTGTAGAATCAATAAGCATCTGAAAAGACATAATGAAAGTAATTTAACATACTGAAGGCTTCTTGTCTCCAGAGACACCACTGAGATTCAAGCTTTCTAAAAAAGAAAAGCAGTGCTTCTGAGAGGAAAGCTTGCGATGGGCAGCTTTTGCAGAATGACAGCCTACCTTGTCGCTTCTCCTCACTGCAGAGAGATGCAGTGCATTCACTAATTTTGATTGGTCAGTGATGTTGGGCTTAAACTGTGCTTCATATATGGGATTGATCCCCCCCCGCCCCGATTTATATAAGGATTCTTTTATAAAAGGACTAAATTTACAAATGATTTATGAATTCTGGAATATATTAAGGGTATGCCAGTTTTATTTTTGCCTTTTCACTCTTTACTTTGTGTACACGGAAACCACATGACACTGAAAAAAATGGGATTAAACATTTATTACTTAAAAAGCTTCCAACAATCTATATTTGAATTTGCCTACTTGCCATTTGTGATTTTTTTTTTCTTGGTCCTAAGAATGTCTCTGAAATAAAACTGCCTCTTTGAGCCATGCTGAATTTCACCTGATATGTTTATATGCAAGTGAACATTCAGGTGTTGTCTTGAATAAATTATATTCAGAACAAGTTGGTACCTGCATGTATATTAGGAAAATTTCTATTAGGATTCACAGAGTTTATTCAGACCCTTAAAATGGGTTGATAATTCAGTTTAATGCGTGAATCAGAAAAGAACGGTTTTTATGCTCCATCACCATGTACAATGTATGTATAGTAGTGTAGGTTGTTAATTTTGTTGAAACGTTAACTTCTAAAAAAAATCTTGTATGTTGCACATGAATTTTGGTAGAGACTTCACAGGTTTTTGTAAGGATGTCTTGCATGATGTTCTTGACCTTCACTTTGCAGGGGGCAAGGGGTGTCTTCATTTTCACTTTTTTGTTTTGTAACTTATTTCTGAATCTGTTCTATCAGTATAAACAATGCTCGCAACCACATAATGAGGAGTAAGAGAAGTGTAGCACAATATCTGTTTTAATTAGTACTAATGCTAAAATAAAGCTTGGAAATAAATTCGGTGTACAACCCAAAATAATATTTTTTAAAAATCGGTTTGCTGAAGCAAGTAATTTAAGAATATCTGAGTATAAAAATGTTCTGCTGGTAGTTTTTCATCTCAAATAAGCGTGAGGTGTGGGACTTTTTCTGTTTTTCTTTTCTTTCTTGATTTTAAAGATTTTTTTAATACTTTTTTTTTTTAAAGTTTGATAAAGTACTAAATATTAAAGCACAGTTCTTACATAAGCAGCTGTATTAAGATGGCAGTTTTGGTCAAATTTTGATGGGGTCCTCTGTTTTTAAGTTGTTAATGCAATTATAAAATGCACCTGTGTAACTCAGATGTCTGCATTTCTTCTCTTCACTTTTTCTCTCATGACAGCCATCCAATATATTATTTATCTTTAGGTAACAGCATACTTTATTTTTTAAAATGGCTACATATCTGTCTAACGTGCTTCCTGTTCCATACTCCTTTACGTCCAGAAAATACCTAAATAAAGATTGCAGAAACTTTGAACAAAGATCAGTAGGTACCAGCTGGCTATGCTGATTGAGCTCTTTGAGGTGTCTCTCTATCATCTGCCTCACAAGAGCTTGAAACCAGTGATACCAGCATAGCTCTTAAGGGTGACGTGATAAAGAGGATTCCTGAAATGAAAGCATAAATACTAATATATTAAAGAGATTTATTTGCTTCACTTTCAGTATGACTTAGGATAAGTAGGGAAGCCTGTCTAAATTTAAACAGATGAATCTCCATCTCCCTTTCTAATTCTTCAGTGTGTGCCTGAACAAACATGGAGATATTGGATGAGCTATACTGTCAGAAAGAAAAAGATTTACACACGGAGGAAGACTTTAACAGGATTTTGGATATAGCGTGGACGTGTGGTTCAAATGCAGGCAAAGGGGTCATGAAAGACTTCCTATATTACAGGAGGCGATAATGGCAAAAGTTTTATCTGCAAAAAGTGTTTGAGAGGAATGATAAGGAGCTGAGTTGTGAACATATCAAGCTTAAGTTTTCTGCAGAGAAAATCAGGAGAAGCAGCAGTACCATATGGAGGCAATCAGGAGTAGGTGGATGGATAGACATGCTTACAAGCCATTGCTGTGCAGATGCTAGTTAAGATGGTGTGAACAGATGACATCATCCTCAAAGGGTAGATAGGGAAGAGTGGGCAAAAAAAGCCATGTGCAGACACCCAGCATAGATAGAAAAATGTGCTGTTCTTATACCTGTTTCTATATCAGTACGGAATGGAAGAGAAAGAATTTGACTGGTATTTGGGGTTTTAGGGGACTGAAAAGTGGGGGGGTGGATAATGAGAGGGTAAAAATATTGGGGAACAGCAGGAGTCTTAAACCAGGAGATTGGTGATGAAGGGTCTTAGGACTGAGAATGGCAGCACAAGGGGAGAGGGAGACCCAGAATGTGACAGAGAATAGAGCTGTGAAGGGTTGAGGCTGCTGGGTCTGATGTGGGGAGAAAATAAATGCAGAGAGGCGGGAGGGTGAAGCAGAGTGGAGCAGAAGGCAATGGAGGCATGTGCATGTAAAGAGACGCTGGGTGCACGGGCGTAGGGATAACTGCAATTGCCATAGCATAGACCCCTGTAGTACTTTTAAATTGAATTCAGGAGCCATAACTGTCTGTTAGAGTATGATTTTCTGTTTTGCTGAGAGCAGGAAGTCCAAAAATTTGGAAGTTGTAGCGTATTTCTTGGTCTTCTTTCATGTTTTATCTACTGCCTTACTTTCTACACACAGAAAGTCATGTCCTAGCATTGACTGTTACTACATTCCAAAACAGTGGTAGGTCATTTGTAGATCTGGAGGTCTAAAGGTCTAAACTCTGCTGGTGAGTTGATAAGATCACCCCAAATACAGCTTCTTGCACTGCAGTTTTTTAAGGAAGATTCCTTTGTTAAAAAGACTCCTTAGGTTCACAAGGTCTAGCAGGACCAAATGAAGTACTCAATTCTGATGTTTTCTGTCAGAGTCCTTGATTTTGGAGCATTAGCATTCTTATAATGTGCTTTAGGGTTTAACTTTACGTAAACCTATCACAGACTGTCTTAACATCCAGGTGTCATGGAATAGACACATTCATGAAGATCTTTATTGGCATAGTTGGGCAACTGTGTCCGCTTACTTCCCGTGTTCTCTGCATTATTATTCTTTCAGTTTCTACGATTATCTCCCCTGAATGCTTCAGCAGTGCTTTCTGTTTCTTTCTTTGGGCTGCATGTCTTGTTTCCTAGTTTGAACCTTGCTACTTGTTTAGTGGCTATTTAGAATTTTACTGCTTCTGGGTCTAAAAATGTCATCTGTTCTCATATTTGCAAGAGGCTTGGGCTCCTAACTCGTACAAATTTTTCAGTGACGCAATCTCTTTAGAGCTTAAGTCACTTTTGGAAATGAATATTGGGTGATTTTGGACATCTTGCCCTGGGATTGTTCTTCAGCATTATTTACATGATGCACCTCCACAATTCCAGCTGGATAGATCCTCCTGCACCTTGCACTTACCTACACTGGGCAGTGTGATGCCCGATTCTAGTGTAGCTCTTCTGGATAGTTTATTGTTTGTATCAGTTCTAGCAGCTTATGATCCATATCTAAAATGTGTTTCTTACCTCGTTGCATCTTAGTTTTCTCAATAGTCTGTGTCAAAGAACTTTGTTAGAATGTTGTTGAAAATCCAGTAACTTTTATAGTATCAAGGAAAAATAAGCAGTGGATAATAGCAGTTCGGGTTTGGGAGTTGTACTGACATGCCCTTGTTATGCTGGATTTGTCAAGGTGTTCTGTTTTACCCGATACTGAAATTATGGCTTGCTGGCCTGGATCATGCTGCAGCATGCTTTTATGTTGAAAAGGTGTAAATGTGGCTCCTGTCCAGTACACAAGTTCTAGTTGTAAAGGGTTTTATTATTGTTTGAGTGATATGCTGAATAGATGACAAAAACTCTGCTAGAATTTGTACATAAGTACCATTCTGACTCTGATGGTAATGCAGTCTTTCCTTTCTTTTGACACAAGTACTTTATTCTCATTTCTTTAATCTATTGAGAATGGTTCTAAGACTGTTTTTCCTTTTCTGTAGTAAAGACTGGCATCCACAAAATTAATTTTCCGTTCAGTGTCCTATC
This sequence comes from Pygoscelis adeliae, assembly GCF_000699105.1. Taxonomy (NCBI): domain Eukaryota; kingdom Metazoa; phylum Chordata; class Aves; order Sphenisciformes; family Spheniscidae; genus Pygoscelis; species Pygoscelis adeliae. The sequence continues at coordinate 155,697 of NW_008825150.1, forward strand.
CTTAATGTTTGTTTTCTTTTCTCCCTGATTGTTGATTTCCATACAGCTTTCTTTGTTTTGTTATTTTTATAATGATGCATTTAGGTTGGGTTTTGGGGTTTTTTTTGCATTTCTAACTTCCATTTTTCCCTTGCCAGAAAACATTCCTACACATGGGACATTGTGGATCTCAGTTTCTCCATTTTAGAATTACCTCCATAGATTTAAAAAAATTTGGATTTTCCAGCTTAATTATATATAATTTCATTGTCCTTCCTCTTGTATTTGCAAAGATGTACACTTTTGGAAGCAACACAAAGACAAGTATTTTTAAGTAGATATAAAATATATTATATATAAACCATATATATAATCTATTATAATGTTATATATATTTTATACTTTTATATAGTTTTATATATATAATGAATATATATTCATTTTGAAGATGCGGAGTTAATGTTAGCATAGCAGCTTGAGTGCAGAAAATTACCTACTTATGCTACGAAATAAGAATGTCTTAGAAGATTCATTTGGTTTTGTGTAATTGTTAGGCATAGGTTATTTGTTCAGCAGTATTCCATGTTAGTTCAACTATTGACCTTTTCAGCACTGGAAATTCCTGTACTCATGAGGAAATGTGTAAGTTACAGAATGCCCTTTAGCAATTAATACTGAAACTGTATCTTGTTTTAGTTTTGCACAATGAGGTGATATCAAAGAAGAATTACAGAACCAGTGCTGGTTATCACTCACATGTAGAGAAGGCATCCTTTTCATATCATAACAGTAAATTTGGTTTAGTGACGTAGCTAAATCATGGTCCTGGTGCATTATTGCACAATTATTTAAGCATTTCAGTGAAAAAAAAAAAAGGAATATCAATTATCCTCAGGAGGGAGGTATGGCTGGTAAATTTAATAATAATTTGAATAACATCAGTCTGAATCCAGCTGTTCTCCATGGAAGTGGTTTGTCCTCTAGTATAAATATTCACAACAAATGGTGCTGTATCTTGTAGTAGTTATTGGCAAAATTTTAAATAGTCACTGTAAATGTCAAGATACATTTTTCATTTTTCTTTAAAAATTGCAGTATTGCTGTGAATTTAGTTTTTCCTTCATTAAAATTGTACTTTTGAGTACTCTGAGAATTTGAGAGATTTCTGCTTTTATAAAGTATTCTTAGTTCCAAGTTGGCAATTGCTACTGAATTTTAGTGAGGGTTTCCATTATTATGGAAAGGCTTTTGGAGTTCTGATATCATATCTTTTGTATTGCTTCGAACATATAAAGAAAAAAGCCACCTGCTCGCATTGTTTAAGCTTCTGAAAGTGTGCCTGAAAGAATGTTGATTCTGTAAGTTGGAAAGTAGCTTAGCGCGATAGCTGAAGAGTGCTGAAGCTGGAGTGCTGACACTGTGTGCCTGTAGAATGAGGAAATACTGCCTCGTGGCTTAAAGTCCCAGGTGGTTGCTTACCTTGCTTTCCTCAAAATATTTTGTATGTTGGAAGAAGTTTTCAGTGTTACTCCCTGCTGCCGGTGTTGCTGTGTTGCCTGGCATCTCCAATTCCTAGCTCATGACGGCGCTGTGCTAGGTGCGTGGCAGAATGGCATCTATATAAATGTTTCAGTAAGCTTTCTGCCTGGTGTATTGCAGTGAATTGGATTCAGAGGTAGCTGAACTTAACGTGCGGGGCTTAAACTTCAGGATCTGGTTCAGGATTCTCCATCAGATATCCTTGATGCTGTGGAAGCCATGCCTGGCAAAGTGTGCAGGATGGGCAGCAGCAGGAGCAGCTCTAGCTGCCCTGTTACAATCCCCTGTTGATGGAGTTCTGTTACACAACCTCCTGCTGTAATATCCTATAAGTGGAATTGCTGATTTAAATCAAGAAAACAGGAAGATTTTCTCTAGAGTTGTTTATTCGACAGAGATCTTGGATAGACTTTGTTTCTAATAATTTTTAAAAATAGGAAGGCAATACGATTTTCTCTTAAGACAAAGTGTTCACATGGCATGCCTAGTAGCGAGCATTCTTCTAGCTGAAATTAAGAGACAAAAACCCTTATGATCTTAATTGCCCTGTGAGTAAAGAGTGAACTCAACGTGAATAGGTATCACGACATAAACCGTGTCCCTTTAATTTTGTTAAGATCACCCACAGTGTAAGGGTTACTACCAGGGTGAGTTTATACATTGCAGTCTTGCTCAGTTAGCCCCTTGGCTGATTTGGCTTGGAAGCGTGTGTGAAAAGGATCTGGTAGGCTTACTACCTTTAAAATCAAAGTTCAGTGACCACACACAGTAACTTCGCATGTTTCTATATAACTGCAGTGACAGGAGCATACTTTTCCTTCCTCAGACAACAAGATAAAACCTATGGACAGTAGTTAGATTTCGCCCCCCCAGTTGTGAATGACTGCCATAAGTGGTTAAAACCATCTGTCAGGCCCCAGTGTTCAATTCAAATATAGGAAGTCATCATATCAGTCTGATAGTGGTGATATTCCTCACATTAAGTTCTCAGAATCTGAAAAATGATATGCAGTACTATGTGTTTTCTTGTCTGATTTTTTTAATGATAAAGTACTTCCCCTCTTTGCCACCTTAGTTCTTGAGTTGTTGTTTTTACAAGGTTGTTCAGGGAAACTCATAGAAAATCTGTTTATGTAGTGCCATAAAAAGACATGTGAGAGAAGTTTAAAAGTAATAAACTATAATGATAAATGCATAATAGTAAGGAAATTGAACTAAGCTAGTGCAGTGTGTTGGCTTCACCATTTACTCTGCTAAAAAGAATATTCATTTGATTGATGTGCATGTTGATCTAAATTTAGATTTGTGTTGGTATCATCTTCAGTTTATTTTCTTCCTCTGTTGTTTGGGTGCAGTAGTTTCCATAATTTGTATCTGTAATACAGTTTAATTTTTTTTTATTGATTGTTGAAAAAATCTCTCACTTTCATAAGAGGATAAATGAGATAGAAATATGATACCCTTGATGCTTTCTGGGTTTTTTTAAACATACATACTGTAGCTCTAGAGTCTAAAATAAATACGTAAACTGTGTTTAAAATGTATGCATATGCATGCTTATGAAGAACTAGTTTTGTCTATGAAGCTTTCAAAAATCAAGGATTTTTGTGCCTAAACCATAGTTTCAGTTTTTTTTCCGTCTCCTAAAGTATTTTTAACCTCACTGCATAATTGTTGTATTTGAAATCACTTATTGTAGTACTGAAGCAAACCAGAGCTTGTACAAAAAATGCTTTCATTTGCTGTTCTTTGGGGAAGGCTGAGAGCAATAGTGTCAGTGGTATGTCTGAGGAAGGAAATACTGTTTTGCTTCGTATGTGGTTGATGCCTGGAAGTGGCTTCGCAGTCATTAGGCTGGAAGCCTAGATTTTATTTTACTAATAAAATCTTTAGAAATTGAAAGTGGTTGCTGGAGACATTTTTGTTACACCGATGGATGATGAGCAAATACATGTTTATGGAGAAAAAACTTGTCAAATTCTTCAGCAGCCTTCACCTTCTACTTAAATTAAAATGTATAGGTAGAATGAGTTGCAGTGATAGCAGCTATAAAGTGTAGTTGGAGTGGGAAAGTGGAAAAATGTTATTTGCATTATTTCCGGTACCTTTCAAACTGAGAAGCTTCAATATTACTAGGTAGGCTAGCAACTCTGCAAATTGATACCTACGGTTAGGAACTCCTGGAGGAAATGCGGAAGACAGAATATAGCAACTGCTACAACCTATCAACGGGAAAACCATGTGAGTTATTACATACTGACTGTGCCTGTTACCATGCTGTCTTTCTAAAAGAGAAATGAAGTTCTCATACAGGTAGAGGTCTTTTCCAGTCCTCATTCTTTCCATGGTAGATATGGTGCCCAGTGAGAAATGACTCCCCCTGAGAGACAGCTGAATATGGAGGAGCACATTATTTCTCTTATTAATCAAGCAAATTAGTTTTATTGTGAGAAAAGAATGGAAGGAAAGGAGAGCCTGCCCTTTGAAAGTGGTTACTGTTTTAAGCCTTCTGGTGGTTAGGTTGGAAATGTTTTTCTTTAAAGTTGTTTTATGTTGTAATACCTTTTCTGCTGTCTTGCTCTCGAAGGAGAAAGAAAAACTCAGCCAGCCCTTCCTGTTCCCCCCAGGGTAACTTCTTTTTTCCCCTGCAAATTTTTCATATATTCTTCAGAAACTTATTTTGTTCACCACCATCAAAAAATTCTAGGCATCTACCTGTTTATTGTGTTCTTGATAATACCCTGTTTAACACTCCCATGCCAAAATCTTTAAGCCGGCATTATCACAATAATCAATACATACTTTGGTCTAGGGTAGAATAGTTCAACAAGATTTTCCAGTGGTGTTTGAGTACATCTGTATGTAAGGACTATATGGCTCTTTGGATTGTCAGTTAAATGCATACCTTGATGAATATTACAGGCTGCGATGATAGCAAGTACTTAATACAGTTTGTGAGAGTATAAAAGCTGCTTTCAGTAATCTTGAAGCCTGTAGGCAAAGCAGCTATTACAGTGTACTTCGGGGCAATAAAGGTTGATACTAGTCACAGAAATTTTAGTTTGTATTCAGTACTCTTAATATAGAACAAATTTATATGGACAGCTAGAGATAGTGTGGATTAACACTTTAAGGATTTTAGCTGCTTGTGCGATGTCCATGACCACAATACCTGAGCATCCCCTGTCTGCTTCATAGTTTCTCTCCACATCATTCTATTTTGTAGAAAAACAGTTTGGCTACATGCTAGAAGCCTAGGGCAGATCTGGAAAGTCTGTCTGTATTTCATGAATCTGTCCAGTCTCTATAATACAAGACTAATTTATTTTTCAAAAATGCAGGGGCTATATAAATTTTCCATATTTATTCTCTTTGCGTGCCTTTAAGCACAGATTTTTTTATGTCTAACTAGACTTGACAAAGAAAGTTAAGCCAAGGCAATGTTTTGGAGTAATAATGAGCAAATTGAGGTTTGAGTGGAAAAATAGTTCATGTATCTAAACCTTTCTCTCAGGACATGCATTTTTTTTCCTAAAGTAAACTAATGTGTTGGCGAAGTCAGAATATAAATTATATATTGCACTAACCTTACTTCTGTCTAAATTGCTTTAAGCCCTCAACTGCATTGGAAGGGGGAGGGAGCAAAACAAACCCCCAGAACATGCAAATAATTAATGAGATTTAAAAAAATATATTGATGAAACACTATAGAACTCTCTACTTCATCCAGCTTTACAAAATTAAACAGCCCCCCTATCTCTAAGGAAACAGGCCTTGCAGCATGCATAGAAGATTATTAAACATGGGACAAAAATATAGAACCACGTTTGGAGAATATTTCACCTGGATTTTGACATCTAGGAGCCATTGCTTCTAACATCAGCTAGGAAGTTAAATTAAGTGTAAAGAACTTTGCTAAACAAAACCTATAATCATATAGGACCTAACAGTTAAACAAATCAATATTATGAGTAGAACAAACTGGATATAGTGCTTCTATGTACGGTACTTTGGGTTGTGTCATACTGGAAAAACTTTTCATTTATATATTAGGTGCCTTGTATTTTGGTGCATTTCTCCTTCTCTTATCCTTCCCAATATAACCTGTATCTTACGTGTGTGTGTGACGTGGCAGAATGAAGAAGAAAAGATACGTCTATTTAGGATGATGAGCCAGGCATGGAGTTGGTAGGATGAATTTTTGATGAGAACTAAAGGAGTCAGATGCAAGGACAGGGAAGTTGTGAGAATTGCTACAAGGGTGACTGAGCTGCTCTTCAGAATTATTTGTATAGGCGTTCCTCGTTTTCTTAACGCTCTTTTGCTGTAAGCGGACAGAGAATGTTGAATGTTGAGTTTCATGGTCGCTTTTGTAGGAAACTGCTAAGAGCTTGATACGGGTTTTTAAAGAAAAATCTTCAGCAATATCAATATTTCTTCACTTTGGTACCACAATATAATTCCTTTGAGTACAGCTGCCATGTATGGCAATTTGCTGGATAGCATCCTGTGATCCGCTGGGCACAAAATTGCCTTGAGTAGATTTGCACATCCACAACACAAAGAAATAAGAATGGAAATGGAATCGATCCCAAAAATTCCATAGACCAGCAGCTGCAGAGAGAACTGTGGACTGTGGAGAGTCCACATAAAATTGCTAATCTGTAATTTTAAATCTTTGTTTAAATCTGTGATTATGATGCAGGGTTTATTTTCTCTTTCTGTGCTTGCCTGAAAGCGTCTGTATTTTCAAAGTATGTTTTAAGATCGCTGAGAGCTGCTAGTCATAGATGCTGAAGAAATGAATTCACCAAATCACTAATCTTTTTAATTTTTTACATTCTATTTAGAAACACATCCAGCTGATATAATTTAATATTCTGTTCTTGTGCAGAGTCTTGGCTAATGCATCTGTTGAATGAATAAATAAATGGAAAGAAATGCAGTTTTAATTCTGGCAAAAACTATTTTTATTGCTTGCTTGTAAAATTGGCAGCAATATTCTACTCTGGGATAGCATTATTGGTTACTGACACAGTGGAATAATAGTAGCAGTTAAAAATAAATGTGAATTTAGCTGAATTTTATAGCTTGGGCTTTTATTTATTATTTTTAAGTAATTCTAGCACCTGCAAAATAATGTAAGATGCTGGTTTCTCTTTTGACAAATACTACACATTCACAGATTAACGTATAGCTTCTAATCTCCATTGATTACTATTATCTAGCAAGTACTTGCTAGATGTCAAAGCAGTCTGACACTGTGAACAGGTCACAGGTTGGGCCAACCTGTTCTTTGACTGAGGCTCAAGAGAGCAGCCGGGTAGCTACTGTTTTACCTTTGGGCAGAAAAATATATTTCTTTTCTTCATCTGCCTTTCGGCTTTTGACTTCCTACTGAGTTAGTAATTTATTTATTTGTTTTGGTATTTGAATGAAATTTGAACTTTTAATGAGGAAATTCTGTTATGCTTCTTCTGGGAGGACAAAATAGTATCCAAATAGTTTTAATTGCAGTACCCAACTCTTTGCTGTTCAGTTTTGCTGATAAATACAGGGTTGCTCAAAAAGCCTGCTGTGTCCACCTCCAAGGCCACCTTCGCACTGTTCCAGATCTTCTACCAAACCTGGGGATTTGGGGTGCTGACTCAGCTGGAACAAGGCACGCTGGGTTGCTCTTGAAGAAATCTGTGGTTGCTCGACTTGATTAAAACTCTGCTGTCATCACTGCCACTGACAAGCAGTGCTCACCATGAGTCTGTCTTGTTCAGCTGAACACTGTGTACAAAGTAGTTATTCTATAACTCTATAACTATGATACATATACCATAGTTGTATTTTGTATGAAAGTGTATATGCATACATATGTGTATATGTATATAAAAAAGTACATCATGGTTATAAAATTGACTTTAATTCTCTAGA
>NW_008825150.1:163187-207182 GCF_000699105.1 Pygoscelis adeliae
TATAATTGTTTCTGTAGAAACAGATGTTATTTTATCAGTTGGTCTTATGCTGCTGTGGCCTTTCTAGCAACTGTAGCCTGAGAAATTGATGTCTAACACTTTTTTTCCTCTCCTGGTCTTTAATTGTGACTAAAACTTCCTAATGTCTTTGCAGACTGGAATGGAAATGCAGTTACAAAGTTTTTCTATGACAACAGTGAGTTGTCTCGCTTCAGTTGCTTTGTTACAACTCTTAAGTGCTCACTTAACAGTAATTAGCATATGTCCTTCAGATTTTTCTGTCAGAGCTGACATACAAGTAATTACAAACAGTAAACTGTTTGTTTCATGCTTCTACTTGCTTCACAGAAATCTTGATCCTGGTCTTCCAATATCCAAGAATGAACGAATAAATCTTTTTCTGTGCTCATGAAAATCCTTTTCTGGTGACATATGTATGTTTAACACTCCAGTATAATTTTGTTAAGGGTGTCGCGGATGGAAGCAAGACTGCCATTCACTCATAAGAGAGAAGCAACAATACACTTTATTGATACGGAACAGTGAGTTAGAGCTCAATGGTAAATGCAGCAGTGATTTAACAAGATTCGATGGCAAGGTACACTTGATTATTTACTGCATAGAGAACAGGGTCAGACAAAACTGTCAGGGAGACCCTCCCATTGAGCCATGAGGTTCAGAAAGGTCCCCCTTGCTTTCTAGACTCCTTCTCAGAAAGGAGTCTAGGTGTGGCTGGATCCAAACCTAGGTCCAGACTTGGTCAACGGTTTATGTTTAAAGGATTATATATGTTCAATTAATCCTTTCTATCACTTAGCTAAGATTTCAAAGTTTAGCAACCTGTTAGTCACTTACTGAGGATCTGTTGTGGTGCGGAATCTCTCAACCTCGAGGAGTAACCTTGAGAGGCGTCCCTACTCAAGGGGAGATCCCGCCATGCAGCCCACTGCTGTCCAGGAGAGCTCAACCGGCCCTGGGCTGTCCACTGCTTATAGAGTAAGATGATTGACTTATAGTCATATTTGCATATCAGCAAGACATTTGGGTCACTGCTCCAGACAGCGCTTGACTACCATGTTGCCATCCATCCCCAAAGTCCAGCATAAGCTGGATGCAGCCACAACGACCCCCACTGGTGGTCGTTGCTTACGCGGGGGAGAGGGGAGCACACTGCCACAAAGGGAAATCTCACGATAAATTTGGGGAAAGAAAAAGCAAGCTCAAAAAAGAAGGTAGGTAATCTACTGTCAAACAAATATTAATAAAGAAAAGACTATTCCATTCAAGGAATTAAAAAGTCTGCAAGTAATTCTGCTTGTAGTATTTTGGAATAGATTCTGATCATTTTGGATTCTTCAGCAGGTTTTAGGAATTGTAGTATTTTTGTTGCTGAGCACTTTTTAAATTGGTGAACCCTAATGTAAAATGTTTCTTTAAGGGCCTTATGACCCAATGCAGCCTCTGCAGAGGTGTGGCATGTGGGAGGAAGACAGTAGAGCAGTTTTGAGGTGAACAAAGCCCCTGTCTGAACTGGGAGGAAGGGCTACACACCCATCAGTGCATCAAAAGACATGGGAAAATGTGCTGCGCTAGCTGGTGCGAGAGGAAGGCAAAAAGCTGAAGCCCTTAATCCTTCTGGCTGGTGTCCATGAGATGGAGAGCACGGAGCTACGTCAGTGCTCTGCTCATTTTCGTTTTCCCAGTTCTTGCTGGTTGATGAGTTTGTACCATTACCCACCTTAATGTAATGAACCAGAGAAGAGAACCAAAACCCACTTCCCTGCTACAGTTTGTTAAAATACCTAATTGTGCATTCTCCAAAGTGGAATACTACTTCCAAAAAGATACCAAGAAAGAATGCTGAATTTGAGATAATGTCCTCTCAGCCCAGGGGCTTTCCAAAATGAGGTTTTCACCAAGGATGAGCCTGCTGCAATGGCAATGGAAAAATCAGTTCAGGCCATGGTTTGAATGGACATTTTGACCCTGGTTTTATTTATTTTCACAATGGAGTTCATTTTTTTTCCGCTCTCCCCCTTCCAATTAACAAAGTTTTTCTTTTGGCATTTCTTCTGCTTAAATGTATCAGGAGAAGGATCATTATCTGTGTGGGGGTTGGGAAGGAGGCAAGACAGACACAGATCTATTTACAGTACTAGAATCAATCTCTGCTGAAATTTAGATTTTTGTACAAATGAAGGAACAGTATTCCTGTCATCTCTTATATTTTTAATCTGAAACTTTCATTTCAAATACCAGGGGGCTATCATGATTTGGGATTTTCCTTTGTGTAACCAGACCAGCTGTTAAAGTTTAAAAAGATTATAGATACATAGTTGAAGGTGTAAGAAAGTTCTTTTCTTCACTTCTCCCACTTCGGGAGATTTCATAACTCTCCGGTTAAGTTGGTTATACTCATGGGTAGAAATAAGTCAAAGGAAAAAACCTGGGGAAAAATTAATTAGTCAGCTGGGAATGGATGAAGCATTGGACAAAATCCCAAGGCAGTATTAGTTAAGAGACAAAGAATGATGTTTCTGTTATAACGCTGTTCACAAGACTTGGGTTTTAACTTTGGTTTAAATGTAAACTTGTTACTCGGACAAGTTACTTGGTGTTCAACTTCTTCCCTTTATAAAAATGCTTCAAACAGTAGCCAAAAATGCTGTGAGATCTGAAGATGGGAACTGTAGGCAAGTGCTAACTACTAAAAGTTATTAAAAAAATAGAGTCTCTATCGTTTTTGAGCAATTTTCCAAACTGCAACCTTGCATGATGAACGAAAAGCAGTAGGGAAAATTATTTCACTTTAAGCTTCATGCATCAGTATGCTTTTTTAAATATCATGAGAAAGCGCTGTAGCAATTGCATCTGAATGTGGTGCTTTCCTTTCCTTAACTGTTTAAAAGATGAGCATGATTGACTGTGTAAATATCGATAGCTTTAAAGACCTGAAGAAAAATTACTGTGAAAAACAGAATTTGGGTAGACTCAAATACTGCAATTTCAAGACAAGATTTTTAATGGAATGTCCTATAAGTAGTCTGAAGTAATTCTTCCTTAATAATAATAAAATACACAACTCTCCAAGGTACCCCATCACCTTTGTGGAGAAAATGGCAACCAGCAAGATGTTTTACAATTACAATGGTTTGAAAAAATTAACAGTGCATGAAACTCACAGAAAATTTCTCTTTCATAATTTATTAAATATTAACTTGTTTGAATTGTAGACTGTCCTTCATCATTGCCTACAGAGGGGTACTTTATTCATACTTGAAGAAGGAAACCTCTGAGCGTAAACCATTCTGTGTAGTTGTGCATTGGTTTTAAATGATCTAAAAATTTGTTTTTTCTCTAGTTCTTTTTAAGCTTTCATTACTTGAACTCATGTTAAAATAAGCATGAATGAAGAAATGGTGTTGAAATTACGCTCTCCTTTATGTTTGTAATCTAGATATGATCTTTGATACATCAAAAAATGTGAATTGTTGCACTAGTACCCATAATTATTAGAATGAATTCACTTCTGTCTGCCTTAAGCTGATGCTTGTTATCAAAAAATTGCTTTTGTAGTTGAGCATGGTAAATAAGAGACAAAATTATAATTCTGCCATTGTGAATATAATAAATACTGCTCCTATCTGTATTACTAAAGCAAACACATCTATCTGGTGATATGTAAAGCACAATGTTGGTTTTCTAGTAAAATACTGAGTATTACAGATAGTTGTCTTATTGGTGAGTGTAAAACCTGTGAATAAATCAGATCTATGGATGGTAGGGTTTTCTTTGTAAGTATTTAAAGTTTCTATCATACTGTTATGCCACATTTCCATTCCAGTTACAATAGTTATGCATTGAGTTACGCGTAGAGTGATCTGGTTTTCAGGCTGAACATATCAGGCTGGATTTTGAACCAATTAGAGCATTTTTAAGTCTGGAGAAGTTTATTTTTAGTCTCGAAGGGAGTTCAATAGGCAAAGATGTCTTACAGTTTCTACTTCATGTTTATTATAGCTATATTTCTACTTGGACAAATCCTTTTTCTCTTCATTCGTGGACGGATTAAATAAATTGGCAGCTTGTGTAGATACAGGCAGAGCACAAAGAAAAGGCACTTCTACCTTGGAATGTTACGCTGCAACCCTTTCACCTGCCTGTGAATTGCAGTGAATGACACTTTTTTTCTTCTTTCTTTTTGATCTGAAGCTTTATTTATAAAATAATAGTCTACTGTGCTATAGCAGCACAGAAATCAGGGTTATGAGGTTGATGCAGAAAGAGAGTAGATGGAAAATGAACTTGTATACATACCTGTAGAAGGAAAATAGTTCAGTTTCCCTGGATAAATGATCCCACTTGAGAAGGCACGAGTGCAGTGATCCTGTTCTTAGGGAAGTTCTTCTCTGAATTCTTGCTCAGAAAATAACAAGTCATTGAACTCCTGAAGTTGCCGGGCTTGAGCTTCTGTTTCTAGCCCCAGTTTCAGGTTTGAAAGTCTGAGCTGTGAAAGTTTTGGCTCATCAGATTCACAAATTCTGAAATGTTACTTATTTAAAGCAGGTTGAGGTAGTTGCACTGTGTATTATGTAATCTCATACTCAAAAAGATTCCCCCCCCAAGGTAGTCAAAAGTTGTTTTATATCGCTGTGTTCTAATACATAACAGGTGACCTACTTTTGTACTTTCTACATGGGAACACAAAGAACAACACTGTATTTATGTGCTTCGAGATCTTCCTACACATTTCTCTGTCCTTTCTTTCTTTAGTTTTTTCTTCCCTTTTTTGTGTTCTATGCCCAGAAATGAGAGGCTCCGTGAAATAAAACAACTTAAGAATTTTTTAATTTAATGAGTGTACAAAATGTGCATAAGTTTCTATATAATGTAATCCTAAATGTTCATTTTCACATTTCTTTGAAAAGAAAAAGGATTTTTTTACATCTGTGCCTTACATATACCTCTGTATTTGTCTGAATTTTTAAAAAACATAAATTTTTTTAAAACTCCCTTTTAAGAAACTATTGGGTCTTTTTATTTAGTTTTTAGTTTTTTTCTTGGCAAGGGAGGAACTTGACTCTTGCATAATTGACTGTGAAAAACGTATTATTAAAATTGATACAAAATGCTGTTAAACATATAGTTTAAATTACACTTTTCCCCTTGTACTGACCTTTTCTACTTTATAATAAGACATATTATTGTAACAAAGTCAGATAGCAGAAAAATTTCAGGCAGTAATGTTTTTCAGATTCATGGCATCTGTTCAGTTGGTGTTTATGAAGCACTTTGAGATACTCAGATGAATGAGTCTATATTAGTGTATGTGTTAGATGGGACTGTTCGAAGGAGCAGCATGTCTAAATAAATGCATCTTGGACTTTTATAAATTTGGTTGTATACAAACCCTCCTAAGTAAAATAGCCTATGAAAAGCAAAACATAAGCATTAAATTCCTTGGATGTCTTTTATTGGGGAAGCAGGATTGATAAAGGCACAATATGTTGCAGGCTTTATTTCACAGTTCTGCCAACACGAATCCAATCTGAGCTAGAGCACAGCTGCTATTCCTGCCAGTCCTCCTCTCTCTCCTGATGGAGCTTGATCAGCTTTCTTTGTTTTTCTGTGTTCTCTTAAAACGAAGACTGTTTAATGATCATTGCTAATGAATTAGCAATGTCCTGTTCAGGGGCTTTTCTTTACGGAGTGCTTCCCCCCAGCATTAAAATATTCTTTACCGACACGGTATAGGGTAAGGTAATGAGGAAAAATAGATGTGAAGTTGAAAATGGATTGTGATGGATAGAAATACATAGAGAAAACTAGATGTTCTTACAACAATTGTGCTATTCTTTTTATCCCTGTAACACAGTTACTCCTCCTCCGCCCCCCACACAACAGATTTGTAATGAAAGAATAGAATCTTGTGCAGGCTGCAACTCCCAGAGGTAAAACCCACAGTACTAGACTTCCATCTGTATAGCCTGTTTTATTTCAGAGATATTTCATTTAGTTTTCCTTGGTTAAATTAGTCTGAAATACTGTCTTTGCAAGTTCATTAAAGTTATTCTATAATGGGCGTGTACTGTAATTTTTGAAGTTTTATATTCAGTTTCTTGGTGGTGGTGCTTGCTATTTACCTGATGTTCTTGTCATCCTTTCTGCTATGTCCTGGTGTTTGTTATGCTCTCTTGCCCTTTCACTCACCTTCATGGCCAGAAGTGTTACTCCTGATCCGTTCTCCATAGAAGTCTCTCTCTCCCCCCTCCCACCCCCATAATAAAGTACCGGAGTAAAAAAAAAAGTCACCTGTGTTAGTTATTTGTAATTGGAGTGGGGACGGGAATCCTCTTTGATTGAATAATATATTTTTATAGAATTTAAGATTATTTCACCAGAATACTTATCTGTAATGTTCACATTTACCACACATAGCCCTTACTGATTAGTAAAGGCTTTTATCTGCTTGGAGAAACCTGGAGTTGAAATAAAACTATAAAAGTTAAAAAAAAAAAAAAAAAAAAAAGCTCCCTGGGGAAGGGGGGCGGTGCTGGGTTTTGCTTTTACTCTTCAACAAGCGTGCTAAAATGTGCTGAATCAATACTTTGAATCAATATACACGTATTCAATAGTTTCTTAGGAGCAGTTAGACCTACATAGGAGGCCTAAACCTGATGAGACCTGCGCATGTGGATCATTTAATAACCTGTAAGCCTACGGGGCGAGTAAAGCTACAGTGCCGAGTGCAGGACTGGGGCAGTCTGGTGAGAACTTTGCTCGCCTACCACAGAGCGAGCACAGCATCGTCGCTCTGCAGACCAGGAGTGCTCCAGGGCTCTGACTTCTGCTCTTCGCTGGCTTGTAAGACAGTATAGCATTAGACCTCTCCTTTGCCAAGCAATAAATCACTCTTCCCCCAAAACATGAGCAAATAGCTGAATTAGATACATAACTTACTGTGAATATACATAGGATCCATCTAAGCTACTTTTGTGAAGGGCAGTGATTGAACACTTGAAAAAGGCTGATAATAAGTATTATCTGAATAATCTGGATTTGTCAAATTGCCATTTAAAAGGTACTTTGCTTTTCCCACATCGAGTTTACACTTACTGAAGGTATTTGTTTCAATACCAGGTAATCTGCCACTTTGTCTTCCTAAGTTTGTTACTCTGCTCAACTCTGTTCTCTTCAGAATTTGCACTTCAGCTTTGAATTTTTTGAGTGGTTTTGCCAGAAGTAGTTTATGCATTAGCTTATTTATATGTTGTATGCCTGTGTTAATTAGTTATTGAGTAAAAGGAGATCAAAATAGATACAGAAATTGCTGAGTAAGATGGTGGAAACTTGATGCCAGTATGAACCAAAACTTCATAGAGCTCTGTATTTCACTGCTTTAATGTGGAGCTTCATACACGCAGTGGATTAAAGATTGGCTTCCATGTCTGGTTAATTGATACAAATTGTTCTCCTGTGATTCTTTTCTCCTTGCATCTCTGCCACACACAGGTAGTTGCTCCTTGCATTAGGTGCTGATGCATGTGTGTCCGGAGGAGTGAGGCACTGACGCAAGGGACTGATCTGGCTGAAAGCTAATGGGGTCACTTTCGGCAGGATGCTTGTGTGGGTGCAGAGGAGAGGAGGAGACAACGTGGCTGGAGTTGTGGAAGGGAGGGAGCCACAGCAGCTGGAGTTTAGATTGGTAGCATAAACTGATGTGGAACTGAATCACGAGAGACTTGGGTCTGGTACCAGATCTCAGTATCTTCCCTTTCTTAAAATCTATAGTATGGTCAGATTATATACAAGTAAGCATCTGAATCACTGCTGTTCCCCTTCTCCCCTGGAGGTCTCTGAACACTCAGTAGATTCCAGAGGAGTGGGAGAAAGCTGACCTTATGGCACGACTCAGAAAGGGTAAATGGAATGACTCATAACCTGGGTCAGTTTAACATTTGCCTTTGACAGAATAATTTTTGACTAATGATATGGGACATAACAAGTAACAGAGACAATCATAATTCTAATCAGTACTCCTGAAAATAATTTTTGCCAATTAATTTTTGCTTTATCTTTATCGTGATAGCATTCTTTTACCATTGTACAGATGTATGGGGTGATCTGCATGCTGTGGATTGAGATTGCTATGGTGTATGTTGTGGTTTTAAATACTTTTTTCTAAACGTGGATAAGAAAATTCAGTCATGAATTTTGTGTAGACTCTGAGACAAGCATTGAACACAGCTGTTTTGCTAACAAAGCTTTCAGGATCCTTTTGTCGCCCTTTGTCACTTAATTTCTGCAACTACAAATGGAAAAAGGTTAATAAAAGGTAATAAACTAATTTGATTTTTTAAAATAAGATTACAAGTCTGATAAAGCTTAAATGTATTAACACTATTGAATTCTGGAGGCCTTTTAATACATTTTAAGAAAAAAAATCAAGTAAAAGATAAAAAGAAAAAAAACCAAACCCTGAGCATCTAGAAGATAGAGTCAATGGCAGAGCAGCTTTTCCTTGAAAAAGAATGGTTTCATCTTCATTGTTGTCTTTTGTAGAGTTTATTCCATCCCAAGACCTGCAGACTCCTTAAGCCTTCCAACCATTTTCATCTTTGAGCTGGAAGTCTTTTGTGTACATAGTATGTTGAAGAATTTTGGTATATATATTTTTTTTTTCTGAACACTTCCAATTTTTATTGTAATTTTCCATGTCACATATTTTTGAAACTCTTACATAATTCTTCATTAGCTTTTTTTGCAGCACAAAATATCCCCTGTCTTACTGGGGGATAAGCTGACTTACAATTCCATTTTTCATCCATCCACCAAGCATCTGTTGTTACTTTTTGAATTTATAATTATGCCAATTTCATAAAACAGTAGAAGTATAGTACATATAATATAAGTATTAATGCTATTTTAAAAACTTAAGGGATGGGAGAAGAATGAAAGAGAGTGGCAGTTTGTGTAGTCACTGGGTTGGGGTGTAAGGGAATCGTGGAGATGAGCCCTGCTGCATGAGCAGAAGCAGCTAATTAGGGCAAAGCATCAGACGTAATTCTCTTCAGTTCTGTTCCTTGATCAATATGCAGGTGCCTCTTGGTCATATCGATCTTTTCTGCTTATTTAATGTACTTTCATTTTATGAGACCTATACAATCATTAAATGGAGTAGTTTGAATTGGGTTTGAATTATTTTCACTTGCTGCGATTTTGTTTTTAACATACTGGGTTCATTTACTGGATATCTGTACTGTTAGCTGCCATTAAGATAAAAATAGCTCATCTACAAAAGCAGGTAACTGTCTGTAGCCAAGTGTCTCAGGTTAAATCATCTGACCTACTTGAGGAAGTTGCACAGGCTCAGTATCTCTATTTAAAAAAGTTAGGTATTGTCCAGTAATTTGTTTTTGTTATATTCCATTTTTTAGTTTTTACACTGAAAACTGGGGAAATACTAATTCACAGCAGAACAATTTGATCGCACTGTGAACAGTGCTGAAGACCAGTTTGCTTAGAATAGACTTTTGCTGAGCAGCAGCCCATGCACTGCTGTGTGACAGCATCATTCTTAATTCTCAGCTTGCTGTCTGCCTGGCGGTGCGTGCTTGAGGGGCTAGCTGGAAATCAAAATAGATGCCTCTTACGGAGCCCCATCGGTGCATACTCCGATGTTGTGCTCTTTCACTGCTGAGGTGCCTGGGGAGCTTAGGTCTGTTCTACACTAGAAAAGTTTTGCTGGTATGGCTCTTCCAGAGAATTCTTTCAGCATATGTGTAGTGGTGCAAATGCATTTTTGCCAATGCAGCCTCTGTTAGCTCCTGATTGAAATGGGATAAATTACACCAGCAAAAGCACTTTTGTACACTTAGGCTTTTTGCTGATATAAAAATACTGTGGACCTTTCATTTCATTGCCATGATGCTGCACTAGGAAGAGTTTGTAATCTAGAGCTGGATTTAATATAACTCTTTTAGTGAAGAATAGAACATAGAATCAACTGTGTTACACTTAGTAAGCAAAGCTAGTGAAAAATACTGGATGAGTCATAATGAGTACTGAGAGTCTTCTTTTCTATCCCCCTTTTTTGTCCTCAAAACAATTTGATGGGGCTGGTTTAACAGATGGGCAGAAAACCTATCAGTGTGTGTTGGAAAACTGTTTCCAGATGAAGAACAGTTTTCTTAAGTAATTTGCACTCTTTTTATCTTTGTTCAACATTGACTGGACCAGTCAAAACATTTTAAGCGTATTAAGCAATAACATATTAAGCAAGTCTATAAAATAATTAAATTGAAACTAGAAGCTAAGAGTTCATAGAAATATTTACATTAATATTTGACTCGGTATAAATCTTATGATAACTACTTTTGACTACTTCTAGGAACCTTGTGCTGAAGATAAAGAAAATATTTGTCAGGGTTGGTATGCTGTTTCATACTGAAAATATGTAGGATTGTCTGGTAAATTTGTTTCTGAATCCAAAATGAGCTATGCTTTCACTGCTGCAAGTGCTTAGATATGATGAGGCAGAGAGACATAACGTTTATGGCTGTCCTTCCAAGAGACGTTTTGTAGAGTTATTAAGGTGTCACAGCACCCTTTGTTTTTCATGGACTGTATTTCAGTTCATTTCCTTGTACAGCAATTGCACAGTGGTGTTGTGCTTGAATTCAGGTGGAGAATAACAATAATTTAATGGTTATTCCTTATCTGTTTTGGTCCTGGTCACTGCTATTATGAACTGCGAAGGTCTGCCATCTGCATGTTCTTTGGGAAGACAGCCTCTTAAAATTTACGTAAGGTTAATAGTCTGCATAATTTTGCAGAGTATGAGCAAGTACTTGGCAGGAGGTGCCAAAAAGCTGTGGCAGATTTATGTTGTGCTCTGTAGTCTCAAAACGGGTTCAAAGGACACCGTTGGTTAACAGGTGATACACCATGAAATAACTCTTCTGTGGTGGAGATGAGTCACATTTGCAAAGCAAAATCCATCTAACAAGGGTAGTTTTGGAAGTTTTTTGGATTTGTGACTTGCTGGAATCCTGATAAAATGTGTATGTAGATCTTGGGATCTTTTTTCCTGTCCACACTGCATGAAAAAAGGTGGGTGAATCCTGTACTTTATTATACCTCCAGTGTCCAGTAATTCTCAAGCCCTCACAGTGCCTCCAGTATGTTTTCCCTTACATAAGAGAAATCTCTGGTCTGCAGTTTTTTTCCCATTAAGATGCTTTCTCTCTTACCTCTGCCTGCAGGCTCTCCATGCGGTTCTCACTGGTGAATTGTCTGATCCCTCTCAAGCCATTGCTGGAGGGGAGCCAGCAAAGTGATCACTTTCAGGAGGAGGCAGTGAGAGAAGTGTAGCTGCAAAAAACAGCTTCTTAACCTTTCTCCGTAAAACATATCACTTGCAAATGGGGATACTATAGCTTCCTTTTGTTATCAGGCCCAGACTTATCACACTGTGCCCCTTTTTTTCCGAAAATTCCTTTGAAGATCTGGCCCAGCTGCTAGATGTTCTCTGGGAAAGGGAAAGGCAGTACTATGCCTCTATGACTGCATTGCTAGCTTGTGGCAATGTAGGACTGAAAATCTCATGCTACTTACATGTATTTCCAAATTTTTAGATGCTACTATCGAGATAACATTTGAGAATCTGAACTTTAAAGATTAGTTCTCAGGACTTCTGAAAACCTTGGGAATGCAAAGCAAGGGTTCTCTAGAAGTTCAGAAATAGAGAAACAAAGTAAAATATACATACCAGTGTTTTAAAAAGGTTAGAACCATGCCATGGTTTCTTGAGGGCTGACTCATTTTTTGAACTCTTGGCACTGTTGCTGCTGATGTTTGCCTTCTCTGTCGTTTTCTAGGGAAAGGAACAGTGGTTAGGTCCCTCTCTCCATCTTCTGCTTCCTCTTTCCTGATTGTACACCAGATTTTCTGGCTTTACTCGGGGCAGAGGGTAAGGGAGGCTGAGACTCACAGCAGCTTGAGTAGTTACTTGGAGAGTGCAGGCAGAATGAAGAACATATGTACAAACAGTCCTTAGACTCCCAAAATATGGGTCCTCAAAGATGTGAAGCATGGGTGGAAGTATTCTGAAATGTTCTACTTTATCAGACCAAGGAATGTTTGTTTCTTTTTATGTTTTTTCTCCTCTCAGAAATGTACTTTTGGTGGTTTATGCATTTTATTAACTTAACATGATTCCCTCGGTGAGCCCAGACAGACATCCCTCCTCTTAGTTGCTGTGAGCCTTTGATACTCAATTTCACTTTTTTCATCTCATTGTATTTCTAAAATGGGAATTGTGTTCAGTTTATTTTACCCCTGCAACAGACTTCATACAAAACTTTTCTGTCGTTTGTTGTGATGTATGAACTCTGAGTGATTATTTGTAAATATATACCCCCCCCCCTTTTTTTTTTTTTCTTTTTAGAAGCCACTACTTGTTGTGGTTGTATATGAGAAGATGGAAAACTGGCATTCTCTAAATGAGCCAATGAAATTATTTTCCTATTTCCTGCTATCAAATATGAAATTTTATTATTGAAGCTTGATGCTCCTAAGGAGTGCTCTATCTTACCTAGAATGCCTTTGAAGACCTGTCTGCTTTCCCTTGCTCCAGCAATTTGCCTTGATCTCTAGTGCTGCTTGCCAAAGTCAGACCAAGCATAATTAACTTTGTGGATGAAAACGAGTCTTCGGAAGAGTTAGATGAAACTTGGAATTGCTGCTTTCTGGGAAGCTTTGACATTTTGAAGTCCGGTTTTCATCCAATTCATGACAAACCTAAAACTGTAGCAAAACAGAAATCAGAAGAGATGTGTACTTTGGAATTGGATAGGCCTTACTTGTTTTTCCCCTCTAAATTATTTCATAACATAATATGACATAATTAAAATATTTTTCTTTAAATAGGAAGCAATAGCTGCTTCCAAACAGTTACTGAAATATCTTATAAAACAATGCATTTAATTTTGAATTCTCATTTATAACAGTTGCAAACATGGATTAAAAAACAAAAGCCAGTGCCTTGCAGAGGCTACAGTTTTAATTCTTAGTTCCTTTGTGTAAAACAAATGGAAACTCTGTTAAATCTGGAATTTTTATACTTGTACTCAAGTAATTCCTTGTCCTAGAGCCTTATTACCTCTTTAGTGCTTGCTCTCAGAGAGGGAAGGAGCTGAGGTCCATCAGAACCGTCCCAGCAGCCCGCTGGTGGCTGTGCTGGCCATCACAGGCAGGACCAAGGGCTGCCGATCCGATGGCTGACCCTGCCTCTCTGAGGGCACTGCTAACACGCACCTCTGCCAGGTTCCTCTACTTTAGTGAGTCCTAATAAGCCATTTTATTTACAAATATGATCTGTGTAATGTCTCCTGAAATGCAGTCAGCTAATCCTGCCTTTTTAATTACTTACAATGACTTTAATTGGATCAGAAAACAGCAAGAAATATAAAGTAGTAATGTAATAGAGTTTGCACAGTGGGAGGGCTTTTGCTGTAAGCTGCAGCCAGAGTACTGTGTTCCTAGACTGTCTCCATCTGCAATGGCTGTCACCTGCCTCCTAGCTCTGCCGCAACGTCCGGACTGCTGTGGCGCTGAAGTCTGCTGTGATGCAAGTACCAAGACAGCCACGCTCATTTAAGATGTTCAGTAGCTGGAATTTGTCAGTATTTCAGTTTTTCAGATGAAAAACTGTCATTTTTCACTAGCTTTGCTTACTAAGTGTAACACAGTTGATTCTATGTTCTATTCTTCACTAAAAGAGTTATATTAAATCCAGCTCTAGATTACAAACTCTTCCTAGTGCAGCATCATGGCAATGAAATGAAAGGTCCACAGTATTTTTATATCAGCAAAAAGCCTAAGTGTACAAAAGTGCTTTTGCTGGTGTAATTTATCCCATTTCAATCAGGAGCTAACAGAGGCTGCATTGGCAAAAATGCATTTGCACCACTACACATATGCTGAAAGAATTCTCTGGAAGAGCCATACCAGCAAAACCATACCAGCCTTGGAAAAAACGTTTTGTACTGAGAATGATTGACCAGTGTTCAGCCCCAGTGTGCCACCGTGTCTTGCTGGTGCTTTTGGAGTAGTCAGACCTTAAGGCCCTTCTGATGCTTTCTGTTTGCCACTTTCTCACCATTTCAGCAATCCAGTGCTATGTAAGTACACCAGTGTCTTCAAAAACAAAATGCAAATCTTTCTTCCTTTTCTAAAGGGCGTTGCACAGGTTGAGTAGTTACTCAGCATAGCTGCTGCTCTTGGGAAGTCAGGCAGACCTTCACAGTGAGACTGGCCGGTTACTGGTGGCTCTGGCTGCTTTATTGAAAGTTTCTTCAGGGGAGCCAATATCCTAGAGCAACTATTATTGCTCTTTACTTTCTCGTCATCTCCAGCCACACAACTGAGAAGCCTCACATGTGTCTCTGTGTTATGTACTTCCGAATTTAGGACTTTGAACATTTCCCTGACTGGGTCTTTCGATTTTCTTTTTTTTTAACCTTCCATTTTTTTTTCTTAGAAGTTGCAACACACAGAAAGGAATTTTAGACTGTACCCAAAGTACCCATGAGTTCATGTATTTCTGCAAATTTTCATGTTGCAATGCTTTCCCCGTACATTTTTTCTAAAACAAAAAGTCCCTTTTCACATACTTAGTTTGCAAATAAAATGACAAAGAAGGTCATAAAATCAATTAAGTGAATCAAGAGTTTTATTTGAAAGAATATTCACAAATGTTTCGTTGTTTTTCTCAGTTGGTAGAAATTATGACTTCTTTCCTTGCATGGCATAAAGAGTCAGTAGAAACCTACAGGGGTCAGGGTCAGGCTCGGCGCTGCGCTAGCACTGGCACGGTTAGTGAGCCTGCCTGCCAACTGTCAGTAACTCTGTCGAGATTCTTGTGTCAGAGAAGTACTTACATAGCATCTGATAAATCCGTGACATGCTACTCCCAAGATTATCCAGTGGAGAAATACATGGCAAATGCTCCTGTGGTATGGTGAGGGTGGAGAGGTCAGTCAGCAATCAGTGGCCACCCCCTCTAAATTAGTTTAAAATGACTGAGGGGGGAATGTGATGGTATATAAAATCATGAATGCTGTGGGAAGAGCAAAGAGACATAATGAACAGTCGCTCTCTTCCATTGCAAGCACTAAAAGGTGTTGAATGAAACCGTCGGGTGGCAGGTTCACAACATAACCATGCAACGTGCATTTCAGTCGTCATGGAAAGCAGTGATTGCTAAATGTTTACGTGGGCTCAAGGAGTGATATTATGGTTAACAGAAAAGAAACAGGAATTGAGGATTATCAAATGTTAACAGTACCGTTGCTCATAATGTTGCTAAACCATAAATTATGGCTCCATGGAGCTTCTGCTTTCTGAGTTGTCCATGCTTTAGGCTCAGTACCCCATGTTGGAAGAGGAGCTTGGCTAACCTGAGGGCAAAATCAAGTCATGGAAGCTAATAGTGGAGACCACAGCTAACCCAGGAGCTTGTCTCTTAGGATCTGTTGACGATCATTTTACTCAGTTCTAGAGATTATATGCCGCTCTCTGAGCAGGGATCTCCCGGGGAGATATATTTGACAGTAAAAAGTTTTACATATTAGAATTGCAGATGTTGTCATGTTTCCAGTCAAGACTCTCTGCTGCTGCTGCTTCTTGACTTCCAGTGTTTCAGTGATAAATGGTAATGAGTGTATCAATACCGTTAATTTTGAAGACCATTGATAATCTTTACTTCATTTTCTGCTAAAGATAAATAGTTATTTTTACTTTTTTATTATTTTCTTTTTGCTTGGCAAAATACACTTTCTGGATGTTGGAAAATGTAAATCTTAATTGTGGTGCAGTGTAATAATTTCTTTACTTCAGGATTGGGTTCCTATAAGAAAATTCAGTATACGCTATTGAGAAATTGTTTTTCCCCTGAATTTTTTAATTTTTTTTTTCTCCCCCTGAAGGAAAAGGTGTTTAATTTAAACAATGATAATGTTAGTTTTAGGGAAGAATCTGTTTCTTTCCTGATCTTGAAATGATCCATAACTATCAGCAGTGAATTCCACAAATTATGCTTTGTGAGGCTTGAGAAAAATTTGTTGTCAGACTAAATATTATTTAGAATTAAAGAAACTGTAATAAAAATTGTGATAGAATCATATGAGTACACAATGATTCTGTATGTTTTCTCAATTTTATTTTTAAGTATTAAATTGCTAAACATGTTTTATCCTTCAAGCAGCACTTTTTTTTCTCTGTGCAACTTTTTTGTGTCGATTATTAGATATAATTGGCTGACAGATGTAGGTAATAATAATTGGCTCATAGATAATTATGTAATTCTACAAAGAAAATACCAGCATTATTTATTTAGTAACAATTATTTGCTAAATTAAATGTTATCACCCATCTGTTAACAATTTGTGCCTTTAACAACTGAAAGACTTGCTTGAACTTATTGTTCGCTTGCTTGGATATGCAGTCTTTTAAAAAACAAGTTCTTGATATTTTTAGCATTTAGCTCATTATTTTGAACTCTGCTACCAAAGACATTAATTTTTAATTTTGTGTCTGTGGGGCATTAATGATAACAGAACTCAAATGTGTCATCAGTCCCATATTTGACAAGACTTAGCTTTTCATTTTTATCTGTTTCAAAATAACAGAAGAAAAACTATGGCTTCTGTTTGCATCGATGTTTAATCATATTGAGAAGACAAGTATGTTTTTATGAAATCTTAATCCATGGTAATTCTCAACCTTCATACATGTATGTGCTTCCTAATTTTAGCAATATAAGTATGTTTTTCTTGGAAAAAATCACGGTCAGTATGCATGAAAGATCCCAGACTAGTAGTAATAAACCATAGTACTCTCTTAGGTGGTTGAAGAACTTTTACAGGTAGCACAAAAGGTATGGTGCCACAGCTGTCTAAAGGCAGACCTGGAGCATGTATTAGGGGGTTGTTTCATTTTGTTCCATCTTTGAGGAGCAGCTGTGCAGTATGCTGTTCAAATTCCCTTTCACTGGTGTTTGTAGGTGAGCAATGATTCAGGTTTGTGATCTAGCAGGTTTGGAGGCTATGCTGAACACTACAGAGCAGCTCGTATGGGGTAGGTTGGGAGGGATGTGACATTTCCTTCAGCTTCTTTGCATTCTTGTTACTGCAGGTACAGCTAAACATCATAGTAAGTGC
Organism: Pygoscelis adeliae; assembly: GCF_000699105.1. Classification (NCBI taxonomy): domain Eukaryota; kingdom Metazoa; phylum Chordata; class Aves; order Sphenisciformes; family Spheniscidae; genus Pygoscelis; species Pygoscelis adeliae. Next base: position 180,410 of record NW_008825150.1, read on the forward strand.
TAAGGGCGAGAGTTGTATTTTACCAATTTGTATCTATATAACTTTTCTAGCAAAATGCAACAAATGTTGAGGGGGGAGAGGAAAGGTTTAGAGCTGTTTCCTTTTTTCGGTTTCACTATCCAAATCGTACAAGATAGAAGGTATTAAAGCATCATCAGAGGTAACTGCTGTCAGTCTTTGTGTCATGGTTAAATACTTCTGTTGGAAGGTCGAAAGACGGGCACCTGTGGAGGCTAACTTCAAATGCAAGTATTTGGAAACTGAACACTGCTATGTTCGGTTTGGCTTTCAAAAAACATTATTTTCTTGCCCATCTTTTTAGTACTGTTGCGAAGTTTTATTATTGCTAGAAGAATTGGCAAGAATGCTGGCAGACTGGACCGATTTCTGCCATAGGCTGATCTCTAAATTTTAAAAAGGCTTTACAGCAGGAAATAAGATATATTGCATGATGTTTTAAAATTTTGCAGTTATGTTCACATTGTCTACAGAAGCACTCTGGATAACGCAAGGTTCACTTTGTTCTCCCACAAAGTATCTGAGGTATGTAAAACCTGTGTGATTTATAGCCTATGCAACATCTGTTGACTCTAAAGATGATAAAATCAAGTAAATCTGCAGCTAATTGCAGGAAGTTATTGATGGTATGCCAAGGAAGAGGTGGGAGGAATTAAATATGCATTTATTAAAGATAAAAATTACATATATTCTAAAGTACTGAGGGAGTTAACATAGCTGATACTAAAGAAAATGCAGTTCTGCTTTTGCAGAAATGTTTTCCTGAAGGTGTAAGTATGAAAGGGGTAAATGGTGGGTGTTGAAAAGAGGCAGAAGAGACCCATAAGAAGAGAGGAATATGAAAGAAATGTTTGCAGCTTATATATATAGTAAAGAAAAAAGTAGTATTCCCCCTTATCCAGGTGCCAAGATAATAGCATGTTTTTTTTTTAAATGTGATTTTACAGCACTGTAGCACTACTGATCCTAAAGTATCTCCTGGCAATTACAGTATGTGTTAGAAGTGATCCATGTTCTCTCATGTATAAACTGACATTTTTGGATGCATGTTTTAGTGCAAAAATAATGACAAAATCTCAAAAAAAGTAGGATATATCTCACTGAAATGAAAAAATGAAGTGCAGCTAGAAATGACTAACTCAGTAAGGTAACTGTAGACTTGTACACCTTAAGTCTGTGTGCTGGTTTTGGCTGGGGTAGAGTTAATTTTCTTCATAGTAGCTAGTATGGGGCTATGTTTTGGATTTGTGCTGGAAACAGTGTTGATAACACAGGGATGTTTTCATTTTTGCTGAGCAGTGCTGACACACAGTCAAGGCCTTTTCTGCTTCTCACACCACCCCACCAGCCAGTAGGCTGGGGGTGCACAAGAAGTTGGGAGGGGACACAGCCGGGACAGCTGACCCCAGCTGACCAGAGGGATATTCCATACCATATGACGTCATGCTCAGCATATAAAGCTGGGGGAAGAAGGGAGGAAGGGGGCACTTTCAGAGTGATGGCGTTTGTCTTCCCAAGCAACCGTTATGTGTAATGGAGCCCTGCTTTCCTGGAGATGGCTGAACACCTGCCTGCCCATGGGAAGGAGTGAATGAATTCTCTCAGCCCACGAGTTTTCTCACTTTCACTCTGCCGATTCTCTCCCCCATCCCATGGGGGGGAGTGAGCGAGCGGCTGCGGGGGGTTTAGTTGCCGGCTGGGGTTTAACCATGACAGTCTGTAACTGTCCATGTATACCTTTATCCAGATGTAAAAGTATAAGAATTGGGTCATTAACATAATGAATTAAAACACACAAATGAATCAACACCTCTTCTGCTCTCCTTCGAGGGCACTGATTCAGCGAAGAGTCAGCCATCTTTGTCATCTCAGCAACTGGTGGGATGTTTGAAAGAAGTTATTTTTGACTAAGATTTTCAAAACACATCATCCATTTTCCTTCATTTTCTTTTATCATTGTATGTGTCTATTGCAACGTGGCATGGTACTGATGGAAACTGAATCATTGTACCTTTACATAATGCTCTATGTTGAGAAATTCTACTTAGCTATTGAATGATAACATTCAATATTAATGAATTAATATTAATTATTTAAATATAAATATTAAAATATTAATAATATTAAAAAGCTGCCAAAACCACTGGTGTTTTTAGGCCAACATGTAAATTTAGGTTATCTTCTACATCCCTCTATCCCATTCATAACTATTTTGCTTGCTTTCATGGCTTTGGTTATGATGCTAACTTAGGTAAATAAGAGAGAGCCAAAGTCATATACTTTCATATAGATGAGTCCTTGTCTTTGTTTGGGAGAGAGATGATTTTCTTCAGCCACTCCAGTAATACAGTCGGAAGGGCATAATTCCTTTACATGGGTTTATGATGCAGTTGCAATATATTTTCAATGCAATTATCTCTTGCAGATATGAGAGTACATTTCTTTTCATCCTGCTTCATTTTATATACTGATGTGACGCTCCATTTCAAGGAGGACTGCTTTTGTTCACCTATTCGGATTTTAAGAAATATTTTCCTGACAGTAAAAATCCTGATTAATATCTGTTTGAAATTTATTAAAAACAAGCTTTATTCACCCCTTTGTTTTCCAGTTTTGGATTCTCTCCGGAAATTTGAGCAGAAACGCCGTTGGCATTGGTAATGAGCAAGCAGTGCAAAGCTATGGGCTTAGGTGGGGGCGGGGAGGAAACTGTCAAGGTGGAAAGCAGATGATGGCACTAAATTACTCTTACAGATTAATAAGACCAAACTGTATGAACAGATTTGTATTTGTATCCTTTCATGAGTTACATTCCTTCATATTTTCTGTATCTTATTTTTGAGCAGAATATCATTCTCATCTCTTTCAACCCATAAGTTCATTTCTTCAGTAATCCCCCACTTGGGCTTCATCTCTCTCCTGTTCCATATTGTACCTTTCTGTCCCCCTTTCTGTTTCCATCTTTTTCACATATGCTGTACACATTGCTTTGCATCTGTGATGCTGTGAAGTCTGTTCAAAACAGAAATTTTTAGATTTTTACTGGCAACATTCTTTTATTTTTAGCTCCAAAAAAAGCCCAAGAGGAGTATTGACTTGTAGAGGTATTATTGCTTTGTTGCTACAATAAATTTGATTTTGAAAGTCCACGTACATCTGAAGAGCAGTTCCTTATCTGTGCAGTGTCTAAATTAAACTTAAGTGAATTTATTATGGAGAAGTGGCTTTTTTTCTCTGTTTTTGATGAAGAACAATCTTAATTATCAGAATAAAATGTGGACTTTGTAAATGATATAGATATTGGTTTTGTTTTCATGATTGTAACTTCTGCTTCATGTTACGGACCTGTTGTACTTGTAATTTATAGGTATTGGTGTAAGAAATTTTCTTCTGAATGTTTTCTGATTTCTAGGCCATAGCTCAGATAGAATATTTAGGGTGGAGTTGGTTTCAGCTCTACCCAAATGCTGATGATGAATGGCAGGAATGTTACAGTTCTTTGGGAGTACCTTATTACAGGGAATTTAGAAAAAATGCAGTTTTATTTACTAAAAATGTTTTGGGAGCTCTTGAGGAAGTTTCTTGAATCAACTTCTTTTGAGGGAAAGCTTAAGAAGTTTAGGGTGATTTTTTAGAGTTCTAGATCTTAATGTTTCACACTTCACCAATTTTAATTCTGTTAAAATAAAATGTGTGCATTCCTGGTTAATATCCTCCATGGGTAAGGGGTACAGCACCACAAATATGGTATTCTCCCCAGATGTCTAATCAAAATTTCCTATGCTGTAGCTTGTGTCTCTTTTCTCTTGTCCTATCCGTGTGCACCTCTGAGAAAGGTCTGGCTCTATCTTTTCCTGACCACCTATTAGGTAGCAGAAGACAGCCATTAGGTCTCTTCTTAATCATCTCTTTTCTAGGTTAACAAACTCAGTTCTCTCAGCCTGTCCTCATGCTCGTATGCTTCAGTCCCCTGTCTTGGTGGTTCCCTGTTGGACTCACGCCAGTTTGTCGATGTCTTTCTTGTACTGGGAGGCACAGAGTACAGTGGCCTTACAAGTGGCCTTTTTCTAAATAAGAATCCCTCAACGTCCTGGCTACACCCTTGCTATGTCCGGTCCAGTACACAGTAGGCTGCCTTTGCCACGAGGACATACTGCTGGTTTATGTTCAACTTACTATCCATTCGGTCCTTTTCTGCAAAGCTTCTTTCCAGCCAGTGAGCACCCGACCTGTTTGGGTGCGCAGGGTCATGCCATCCCAGGTGAACAGGGCTTAATTTGCTTTTGTTGAACTTCATGATGTTTCTGTCTGTCCATTTCTCAAGGTTGTCGAGGTTCTTCAGAATGGCAGCCCTGCCTTCCAGGGTACTGAGCACTTCCCCCAAATTGCTGTCACCTGTAAACTCACAGAGGGTTAATTTTGTCCCATCACCAGGGTTACTAATGGTGATACTAAACAGTATCAGCCCCAGGGCTGACCAGCCGCCAGCTGGATGTGGAGTCGCTGCCCACTCCCCCTTTGAGCCTGGCAGTCCAGGCAGTTGAGGAGACAGTTAGTGGGCAAAATAGAAAGTAGCAGGTTCAGTAGGTGGTGGTTAAGTAAGGTTGTGAGAACCTTACGGGTGGGTGGGGGAACCTTAAAGTAGTTCAACAACTCTTGCTTTAGGCCTAAGTGAATGTGGGAGTAGTGTGGTATAACTTGTGATTAGACCTAAGTAATGTTTGTCTTGGTGTGTTAAGCTATTTTCTGAATCATGGCATTTTCACAAGAATGTCTCCAAAATATGGTGCTCATTGTTAAGTCAGTGATGATGATAAAAATAGATATCAAACTCATTTCCATCAATTCCAGATCCTGCCTGGCATCTGATTTCCAGCCCAGAGAGCAGTAGGAATTAACTCTTCCATCAAGACAATCTAAATGCAGCTTTAATATAAAGTTAAAAATAGCTACTCAGTCTTCCTCACTACTCCTCCAGTATTGTTATCGACTTTGGGTATGTTTTTTTAGTTTTATGCAGGCAGTCTGGAGAGAAACAGCAAGTTTCCTCTGTAGATAGGATTGGTCATAGATGATTATTAAAGCACTACTAAATATTTAACACAAACCTTATTCTTTAAAAAATCAGCAACAGTCATTTTGAGGAAACAAAGCCGTTCCCAGGTGCAGGATGACAACCCATTCCTTCTTATTCCAACCTGCCTGTACACCTGAAAATTTTCCACTTGTGTTAACATACTAGAAAAAGTTCAATTCTTTCATATCTACGTGGTCTCTAATTTTAGAGTGTTGAATTCTCTGTTTTCTTCTGAAGTAAAGCTTTAATCAGGTAAGATAATGCCTCATCATTGGAAGTGTTCAAGGTCAGGTTGGATGGGGCTTTTGAGCAACATGATCTAGAGGAAGAGGTCCCTGCTCATGGCAAGCGCGTTCGACTAGATGATCTTTAAAGGTCCCTTCTGACCCAAACCATTCTATGATTCTATGATAATACAATGTAGATGACAGGTCTGTTTTACAGTACAAGTTAACTGTCTGTGTTTAAATGAGTGGTTCAAGTTTTGCTTTCTTTGAATCATATACTTTCCACCAGTTTGGTTTTTGTACTGTTGACCTCATTTCTCTGAAACTAAACCAGTCTTGGCATGTGATTGATATGAAAAGCTGAGAAGTGTTTTGCTTTGTTTTTATTTTTAATGTCCCCTTTCACTAGCGACATCTATTAGGAACTACACCTGGTTGTCTAATATGTTTTATTTCCTTTTCTGGACTTAAGCAGCAAGAGTGTGTTAACATGCTGTCTGAGAAAGCAAATAGAAATATGATGCCATGGGCCCCACTCAGTTTCTGGCTCCAGCAGGACAGTTTTGCCTCACTTAATGTTGCTCAAACAGCTCAAAATGGAAACCTTAGGTATTATGCATATGAGTAGTTAATTTTTAAGATGGTAGAAATTGGTTAAATAAAGGTCAGTTTTCATAGGAACTTAATGGCATTTTAGTGGCAGAGAGATATTTTTATTCTCAGTTGTTTCATTGAGGAAAGGAAAAGTTTGCAGGAATCTTGTCCTGTAGGAAAAGGAAGGAAAGATAGCAGGAGTTTTACAAGTAACAGGCATTTTAGTAAAATAAAATTTTCTTCTTCTTCAATAATGAATTCATAATATCTGCAGAAAATTTTGAAAATCAATCATTTAGGATTCAAAATTAATAATGTTGTAAAGTATATCTAAAATATATGGCATGTTGTATATGGCACATAGTATAGGGCAATGATATTCTTATTTTGAACACTTTACAAAGCACCATAGTCTATGCAGGTTTTTATAGGAATAAACATCTTTTTCTGAAGAGCTCACCCTGTATAAGATGGCTGTAAGATACTGTTTCATAGTAACTGTAGCGGAATCCCTTTCATTTGACTTAAAGGCTTAATATAAACCTTGCTTTAGCAAGTACTTTGGTGTCTGATGCAGGGTGTGGGGCAGTAATTTCAGCCTGTGTGGAGAATTAGTCTGACTAAAACAGAACATGGAGAAAGCTTCTTTTCAGAGGCACCAGCTTCCAGTTTGAAGACCTACAAATGTGCCTGCTCTTGCTATTCCCCGCCTGCTCTATGCATTAATTGCATGGAAAGTTTAAGTGCCTCCGAGGACCAGGCCATTGTTCTTTAAGTTTAGGGTGTCCACCTATTCCACTTAGAGAATAAAGATGTAATATTAAATGTTAGGTTACTTTCACCAAAGGGTGAGCATTGGGTTTCTGCTGAGGTATTGGGATCTCAGGCTCTGTTCTAGGACTGGTTTTAGTTTTATATTACCTATATTGATAAAAACAAGCAAATGGACATATTCAGGCCCAGCAGCTTCCTGGGTTGTTGGTTCAGATACAACTCAGGCAAACAGGATCCCATCCTTCCTTTTCAGTAGCTAGTGCTGTACTTAACATTTCTATTAGAGGATCCTGGAAGTTTCCATGCTGGATTAGATTTGTGGCCCATTTGAATTAGTAAATTACTTTGAGGTACTTTAGAAGCAGATGGAAAAAAGTTCAAATGGGTCCTCAGCAGTTCTAACAAATCAATCCACTCATTTTGTTTCTGTTTTGTGCTTGTATCCAGGCACTGCTGTAGGACCAAAGACTGAACATTTAATAACCCCTTTCAAAACTGAAATGATTGTCATTACTGAATACTTCTCCCATGTAGAAAAGGTTTTATGTGCTTTTACAATATCTGTCCAGCCCCTTCCAATTTTGTGTAACAGAAATAAATATTGCAAATAGTGATTTAGACTCAGTTTCATGAACACCTTCTACCAATTTACACCTGAGCTTCCACCAAGAGGGATATCTACTGCCTGTGGGTGGTACCCTGCCTGTGGGTTCCTGCCCTCTCCCTATGCTCTTCTGTGTCTGCATTGTGAGTCAGATGAGAGAATGCCTTTAGATTAAAACTAACTCAACAGAAAAAACTCTTGTGAGTGCTAAAACTTGGAGGCTGGAGTGAAAGAATAGGCAAGCAGGTTAGGGGCACGGAGGTACAAATCAGAGAGCTTTCCGTTCAGAGCAGCCTGCGCTCAGATCAGCTTAAAGTAATAATGACATTGCAGTTCTACTCCATCTTGACATTCTTTATTTTTAATATGCTATTTCTAATGGACAGTTTCAACCAATTTGTTCTGATGCTTAAGTTACCTCTAGAGAAATTTTCAGTACGAGTGTTATGCTGTATGCACTGTAATGTTTGCACTATAGCAGTCTTCTATGGTATTTCTTAATAAATCATGTTTCGGTAGCCTCTCATCTTCTGCATACTTAAATCCCAGCAGAACTCTTGGGTATCATTTGGACCTATTGACTTTTTGGAATTTAAATCAGCAGTTTCTTCCAAAATTGTAATTTTTCTTCATTATGGAAAAAGAACAGCCTTAGGGTACAGATATCACCAATATTTTCTGCAACTAAGACTGAAGAAGCAAAATAAAACAAATGACCCATGCAAAAGCAGTAAGCCCCAAACCTTCCTCAAACAGGCAAACAAAAATCTATAGTTTTATGATTCTATGATTTTATTTAGAATTTCAGGAATGGCTTAATTTCCTTTAATTCCCTCTCCATCTCCCATGAATCACCTCTTAATCTGTCATTGGATTCTTGCTACTTCTGCATTGGGGGGTGGTACTGATCTTGGGTGTTTGCTTCTAGGGAATCCATTTTAGCTCTTCTGATTTCCTTCTTTCCTCCTTTTTATTAGCGTCACTGAGGTTACTTCTCAGAGTACAGAAGGATTTCTCTTGGCTCAAATAGCCTCTTGAGTGACGTGGTCTAATCACATTGGTTTATTACTGGCTGTCCTGGTTTCCTCTTTGTTAGTGCACCTTATTGTCCTCGGTAGACTTCTGTTGATTCTCTGGTTTCTGGCAAAAGCTCAAAATCAACTCAGTCTAAATAAAGAACATGATATCTTTTGTGAAGCTCATAGGGATGCTAGTTTCATAGTTATCTTTTTTTTCAAAACATATTTTAGTACTTGCAGAAAGTTTTAATTCATATTTTTTCCTATCTTCATTATATATTATCACAGAGCAATGTTTGAGGTCAAAAAATGAAATCATATAATAGGAAGATTCTACGTTGTTGAGTCCCTTAGATTAAGAAAAGCTAACCGTGTTGCTCAAAGTATTGTTTTTCTACCTAGTGTACTATGTGCATATCAGATTTATCTCTCTATTAAACTCATCTTACATAACTATCTGGGAAATGTTGGTTTAAAAAACACATTTTTAAGCAGCGTCTCGGCCAGTAGATTAGAAAAACTGTTCGGATTTAGTAAACCAAGAAAATCTGGAATTGTAATGACAAAAATCTTTTTCTTTAAGAAATATAAAGTTCTAACTCTTTATATGACTGAGGTAGATTATAAATGTCACCAATTCCTAGGGCTCAGTGTATTCTGCCTTGACATATAATATTTTTGTTCAAGAAGAGGATTCAGCAGGCAGTCTGTATTTTAAGTCCTTAAAGTAATTTCCAGCTGTGCTTTCCAAGTTTAATAAGGTGGGATAGTTAGAAGGGAAGCAATGCAAACACCCTATGGGAGAGTTAAGGATTTGCTTTTACTTTTATGAACGCATGTAAATAGGTAGAATTAGCAGAGGAATGAGAGGTAGAGGAATGGCTATAAGGCTATAGTTCCCTCCTCTAATTTCCTCCCTGGCTCCGCTGAGCAGAAGTGACTGGAGCAGCGGGCTGCGTGCCATGCTGGTGTGAGGGCAGTGCCTGTCATGGCTGCATCCAGCCCTGGCATGCAGTGTTATAAGATACCTAGGTCCTAATTTTTTAAAAGCACAAGTCTTCTCAAAGTTAACAAAATGTTATATATGTGCTTTTTAAATCTGTTAAGGTAGAGCTGTTAAGGTAAGCGTTGGTGTGTATAAAGGAAGCAGCTGCGGTGCTCATCATGAACCACGAGTTTGGAAGGATGTTTATGTCCCACAGTCCAGATTCAGCCACAGTGATCAAAAACATCCATGACTTTACCATACATGCCAAGCTGCCAAACCCTGGCAGTGACTCCTAAAAACTTAGTGCCGCTACCCCTCTACTTCCCAGTACATTTATTAACATGCAGAGATTAAACTCTCTTCAATTTTCTGATAAGCATAGTAAAAGACCTGAGTTGTAAATACTATACTCACTAAATCTGTTACGGTTATTATAGTATTAGGTTTACTCTAGTGCTTTAAGGTTAAAGCAGGAAGAAAGCTGACAAGCTTTAAACTGGGCCCCAGTCCCGAGAGTCTGTGCTAACTGGGAGATAAGCCATTGTGTCTGCTTAGTTCCTGAGAAGAAGACCTTACAGCACATCACCCTCACCTTTGATCATGACCATAGTGTTATCGACTGACTGCACGGCAAGAAACAGAATAATGATTACACAAGTGCCTAAAACAAAATCCTACATTTGCTGGTCCCTGAGTTAATAACTGGTAGTATCTTTGTTGTATTTCACGTGACATAGTTTCTTTACTAACTAAAATTGGCTGGTTGAAATGTGCAAGTTCCTCTGCAATATTTTCAATAAACTGGATCCTAAATGCACCGTGGTTCTGGCTATGATCTGGCTGCCCTTGCATCAACTGCCTTTCTGCGTGGTTTCGTCGTGCTGTCCGTGGTGGCAGCATCACTCCTGAGAATACACAAGTGTAGAGATTTCTAATATTATGTTGTCTGCTTAGACGATAGAAACTATCAAAAGGCGCATATTCTGCCTGTGTTGCAGCTTCTGCTCTCACATAGGAATGGCAGGAAAGCACTTGCAGGTGTTTCTGATGTAGACCTGCTGTCCTTATGAAAACTGCTTTTCTTTTGAAAACAGTATATGATTGCTAGGGCTTCCTACTGGTTAGAATAGCAACTAAGAGGATCCATAGCAGCATATCTAGTCACTGAACCCACAGAAAGGCCCTCTGTTTTGAAGTCTTGCTGAAGTGCATTGTTCCAAAGCATTTTGTTAGGATTGCAGGAAATTTGGAACGAAGCTGCAGATTTTGGCAGTTTAGCAGGAGGTGGCTGCCAGTCTGAGGCACAGATGGCGGTATTTGGAGAAGCCAAAGCAGCATGGTCTTTCTGTTCCTTTCTTAAAACCATCAGAAGGATTAGATTTTTAGCACTTGAAATGGCTTAATTTAGACTTTGAGATAAAATACAGCAGGGAGAAACAGTCTCTTTTTTAGTTCTCTTCAACAGATTTTTGTGTGGATTTAGGAGATCAGAACCGTATTTTAATTTTATTTTGTTTAAGCAGACTGGGGTTGCGGAATATGATTTTATTACTTAAGTGAACTCCACAGCAGATTTTGTATTTGTGGGCTTTGTAAGTCTTTGGTGATATTTGCACCTTTTTTAATCTCATGTTGCCAAGAAACTACTTCAGAGTTTACTATGGCAGTAGATTTAATCTGTGGGTAGTTCTTTGCACTTTTTTTTTCCCGTGCAGCTGAGAGGAAGGGGTCAGAAAACTAGTTTTCACATTCAAGAGACTTGCTCATTGAAGTTAGTAATTGAAGTTGGTGGGAGTTTAATATTAGTTTTAATAGGCTCGTATGCAAGGCCACCTGTAGATAAGCAGCTAGTCACAGCAAAAAGTTGCAGGGAAGTAATGGGTAAGTGTGGCTGCTGTAGCCCCTAGCAAAAGCAGCTTTGTAAGCGTGCCTGCACATAGTGCTTCATTAGTAGCCTGTGCAGCATGAAGTTTGCTGTCCTGCTGCTCTGCTGTCCTTTGACTTCTCTGATCCATTTTTAAACAAATGCATGCAGACAAAAGCATTTGCAGGCCTATTCTTAGTAGACTGAAACCTATTTGACATACTGTACTGTTGAGAGAGTTGATTTCCTTTATGCCTTACTAAGCTTTATGTGGTACTTCTCTAAACTTTTTGTTTTGGTTTCTTATGCGGTGTTTTTCATATGCGGGTACGGGGATGTTCTTCTCTGCGTAGCTGTGAAGTGGTTCACTTGGAATTTTGTGTTCAGTTGTGAACATGTGGTTGCTAAAATTAATCTGAGGTTTAGATTAGTTTATTGTGAATACACAAAAATAATTGGCTACTAAAGTGAAAGGTTATTTGGCAAAGATTTAAAAGTTCAGTTAGCTTAGTCGGAATTTAAGTCTGTGAATAAAGTTACTGGGAGAACATAAAAGGAAGGAAACTTTATTAGGGAGTCATAGTGGGCTGGTTATAAGTGGAAATAGTGGAACATTGTCTTTTGAAGGAAGTATCTGACACTGGCTGAAATGTCTTGGTCGTTATTTTGTTAGTTTTATTGGTTCTTTCAAAAGAAGCAGTGGAAGACCTGCTTGATTGAGCAAAATGCTGAAAAATGTGTAGATGAGAGTAATCCTGCGTTATCTTGGAGATAAGCAGTAGTGTAAAGGTCTGGCTACCTTGACATGGAGAATTGGGATGATTTAAATCTAGAAAGATAAAAAAGGAGGGGGGGGGGGGAGGGGTTGTGGGGGGAAGCGTTGTTTAACTTCGAAGGTTCCTCAGGTTCACTGCGTACTTTCCTAGACTGCTTTTACATTTCTCTGCGGATCTGATCTAATCTAAGGCACCCAGACATGTTCAGAAGTGTTCATTTTATAAATTTAATCATCCAGTTCCCACCTAATTTATGTTGTAATTCAGAGTTTTAAGTGGAGAGGTGTGTCTGTTCTTGGAGGAGCCTAAAGCAGTAGGTGTTCTCAGGTCGTGCTTTCCATATTCCAGGAACATGGATTTCAGAGCAGTGGCCATAGTTGGTTTGATTTGCAAATAGTTATGGGTGTAATTGCATAGTATTTGAATGATTTGAGTTCTAGCCCAGTCTAAGCTGTAGGTCTTCATTAGCCTAAAGGAAGTTGAATATACAGTTCCTGCATCCCATGTGAGTGTCACTAACAAATCAAAGACATCTGGGAAGAGGCATCCTCCAGCCCTTCTTTCAAAGACAGGTCACTAGTGAGGTTAGGTTGGGAGTGCAAGACCAGGCAAAGAGCCAACAGGAGGGAACATAGAGGTTAGGGACCTCAGGGAGTGTGAAAACCTCATTTTTGCTCCCTGGGTTGTGTTTTATATCTAAAACTGTCTCATGTGAAAAGCCTAAATAGTCCAAAGAGCAGGCATTACAATGTCACTCCCTTTAAAAGAAAGTGAATGTGTTTGGGAGAAAGGATGTCACAGATTCAAACCTCCTTTGATAAAGGGAGATGAAGTGTTGGGTTTTCTACTTGCTGGAGTGCTCTCATTACTAAGTGGCTATTAGTGAAAGATGAAGTAATTTGACCAAATCTACGTAGCCAGTGACAAAAGTTGAGTTTGAATAGATTTTCTTGCTGCAGTTGCCAGTCCAGCCCAGTAATCTGTAGATGCCCTACTGATGGTGGTTTCCACAATGATAATAAATTTTGGGATGTTTCTGTGATTAAAAATGAAAAAAGAATATTGTTTTCTTTTCTTGCCATTCTTCTGTGTTTGATCCCAAATGTTTAGAAGTGCAATTTAAATATATGAACTGTAATTTAAATTTATTAACTTATAATACACCTGGAATTTCAGATCTTAGGGCAAATTATGCTTATTCAAACATCTGGTTAGAGAAGTTTAATTATTTGGTTAATCCTTTGGGACAAAGAGATGCCCCTTCCTGCCCTGTGACTGAGATTCTGGAGTTCTAGAACTCATGCTCTGCACCTCTTTGACAGTGTCTGGGTCTAGAGAAGTACGGTGAAGTAAATTCAGTGTCTTCAATATCCAGATTTTGGGTAATAATCTTTTGATTTTCAGTTTTTCTGGTATAATAAATTACTTTGGCGTACCCTATTGTCAAGTGTTGTATGCAAAAATGTCCCTTGGAACTGTAACTTCTGAAAGTTTTAGCATGTTTAAAATGTTCCATTATCCTGTGTCATGTTTATCAATGTTTTGTTGCTTTTATAGATTACCTTTCTCAAGGGATAGATCTCTCTGGAATAGAAGTAATTGAAAATGACCTGCTTTTTATTGCAAGAGCTCGGCTTGAGGTGGAAAATCAAGCTAAAAGGTTGCTTGAGCAAGGTGTGGAGACTCAGGTAAAATACACTTTCTTCTTTATTTCCTTTCAAAAGTGAAGTGTAAAAGTACTCTGAGCTTGATTTCCTTTGTTTTATGTAGCATTGTCTAATGGAGATTAAACATGAAAAAAGTCTTACATGAGAAATTCTCACACATGAGAGTATCCAAAAAAATTGACAAAATTGGCCTTGTACAATATTTGCAAGAATAAAATTTTGCAGGATCTGACCCTGAAATTTGGGAGAAAGTAGGTGCTGATATGAAGAGTTTAACTCTAAACACTGCTAAAAGCTTGATGATTGATAGGACTTTGCATTAAGCACAGTATACTACATTGCCAATATTGCCAAGTTTTATAGATAAATCTGAAAAATGCAGTTTCTTAAAACTGTAAGAAGATTTCTACTTTTTAGCTGTGCAGTGATGTATTGAAACGATTTGAAAGATTTCCCATTAAAACTTTAAAGGGCATTTTAAACTTTGACGTAAATATTCACTGTAGGGCATATCAAAATGAGGGCATAATTACATTCATCCATACTAAATGTAATTATCTACATTTTTAGTAACATGGCTACGTCTATTATTTAACTATTTGTAGTATCATTAGTGCTGTCTTCTTGCCTTTTTAAAAATTCATGTTCTTTTGTCTATACTTTTTAGTATTCTTTAAAAAAAAAAGTATTTTAAATCTCCATTACTACAGTAAGAGGAAAAATCTAGTACAAGTTCCTATCAAATTTGGGTTTTAAATTAGAGAACAAAGAGAATTAGAAGACAACATTTTTATGCTGTTTGTTACCAACAGTTAAACTTCCCTGTAAGTCAATATAGCATTCGTTTATAGTATTGAAGGTTGACATGAAAATAGAACATACACAGAATGGAAAATCTCGTCATTAAATTGGCTTGGTTAGATAATTGAGCACTGAAATTATCAGTATGTCTCAAACTTTTACTTAGACCTCTCATTTCAAGTAATTTTCTGCAGTAAGAAGTCATGATTGTGGTAAATACCTTTGGCTATTTACTGAGAGCAAAATGGTAGGAAAAAACACCCCATTTTTTACTTGATTACTATTCAAATGTTGAAACTCCTGGCTGTTTGACCATGTTGCCAAGCTGTGATTGGGCTTGTTATAAGCTATGAAGCATATGCAATGTTAAATAAAGACAGAATGAAGATAGGGCCTAAGAAAAACCAAGTGGACATTTATTTTAAATGTAGCAAAAGTCTTCATCAGTGTGTACTCCTAGTTTTTCATGTCAGATTTGACCTTCTCTGATAATTTTCTCTTCATATTAAGTACTAAAATGGAACGGACAAAGAAACCCTGGGGAAATGAATCCCAGTCCACTTGAAAAATAGACAGATTTATTAGGTGTTCCAGGCTGTATCCAGGTAATCAAGAGATTATTAAAGTATATGCCTGTTGTGCTTTAGCCAGGGGCCTGTTTCCAGCAAACGGAAGATTGTTTGGAAGAACATTATTAGTGCTTAGTCATATCAGAAGTGGGGATGTTTTCATGAAGAGGTGTTAGGGTATGCTTCACAGGTTTGCTGTTGGATATGATTCGTGGATTTAATGTTGGAAAAATAGTGTGCTTTAGAAAATACGCATGCAGGCATTGCCCAAGAAATCTAGAATTTGAAATATGGCTAGCAGATAGTATGTCTTTGATTCTTATTATTGTAGCTGTGTGTTTTATTGACAAGTTGATTTACATTTATACCTTCCAAGCCCTGAGATTTCCCATAAGAGGACATTCATCTTTTCTTCTGCATTTTGTACCACAGAATTCCTCAGATAGGCTGTCTTCCTGCTAGTATCTATTCTGGTAGCCAAGTTTGAACTTTTGAGAATGGTGCATCTGTATTTGTCCAGGTGGTTCTTCAGTTATTTGATATTCATATTTGCAATTGCAATTTTAGTTCTCACCTTTGTTTTTATCTGCTGTGTAAATAAAACACGAGATTGGTTGCCTACGTAACAGGGAGCTGTATTTCTGTATTTCATCTAGCACTTTTCAGCAATGCCTTAAGAAGAAAGTTAGTCTTACGTCTCTGTTTTTAGAGTATTTCAATGTCCACCTGGAAGAGAAGCAGGAAGTGGAAATACATAAAAAATGTAAAACTACAAGTATCTCCTTTTAAGCAGAAGTCATTAGAATTTGGTGAATGTCTTCTGTAGAATTCAGCTTTTTTTTCAGAGAAGCTGCTAGAAGTTACTCGGACAAAAAGAACAGAGCTAAAAAGTTTAAATTGCCCCTTTCAACATTTTGATATATCTCCTTTGTTTAGGTAAGAAACTATTTTTGTTATTTTGATTATTTATTTAATGATGTATAAGTCACATGCTAATGAGCTGTGCCCAGATTCCCCAAAATAACCACCAGCAGTAGCACATGAAAGCAGATACTTACCTCTAAGGGATACATTGTCTTTTTCTCTGCATTGTAATTCACGTTTTTATTGCATGTCCATCACTGTAGCATTTGTGTATTTCTCAGAAGAAATGAAATCTCTCTTCCCCTTTTCCTTTGGAAGTGTGGCATTAGGCATTGACTGCTTCAGAAGTGAAGTCTTCCACTCATGTTCGTGGTGGTATCTTTAAAGCTGCCATCTGGGTATAAACTAGAAGTGCCTGTCAGCGTGTCTAGACTTAACAGGCTTTCATAGAGCTGCCAACCACGCTTGTCTTCCTAATCCTTTTAGAAAGAGTAAGCCCTCTTTACTCTTGTTGACAAAAGTAATACAAATAACAGCAAACCTGATCAAGCAGGGGTACCAGTGGCTACGGGCAGGTTTTTTATTGTCATGTGTGCTTTGTTACGCACTCCTAGTGTACATAGCACAAATTGATGCTCTTTCATGAACCACAGAACAGTATCAGCAAAATGGATTCAAACCCCGTCCTTACTGTTTAGTCCCCAAAACCTTGGTAGCTTTCCTTCACGCTGTAAGCAGGTTAATGGCGGATAGTACAGAAAGCAGGAGGGGCTGCTTTAACGGAGATACATCAAGAACTTCAATAAAATCACTGTTCTAAGAGAAGAGACAGCAATGTTTTCTGCTTTAAAAAGAAAAAAAGAGGTATATATCCATCTTGCAACCGCCTGAAGCCTCCCCAGCATTTCTTTTGCTCACAGGATGAACCCTAGGCAGAGGAATCTAGATTTGCTCTGGACACCACTTCACCCCTTTATTCAACAGCCGTATATTGTGTAAAGCAGATCTGAATAATAAGAAATTAACTCAGAACAAGAGAAATTTGTTAAGATTACCATAGCTCAATTCCAGGTAGAACAGTTTTGCCAGATGTAGTGTTGTGGCTGCTATACTTACAAAGAAGAAAACTTTCTCTGCAATTTAGCTCACACTTCAAACCTTTTCTGCTATATATTGTCATACTTAGTGTGGGACTTTCCTCTTACAGCCAGGGATGCCCAAACTTAGTCCCATCAGGTAATGATAAGGTTGGTAGCATTAGGAGCCAGGTCATGTGTGTGCAGAAAAGAGATGCATTTCCATCTCCTCTGTCTTTACTCCTCTGAAGAGGTAGCCCTAGTTCTGAACCAAGTTCACTGCTTTAACAATGGTTATAGGTCTCATCTGTGTAAGAAGGATGGATTTTTGCATGTATGTACTCGTATGTGTGAAATGGGTTAGGAACCTATGCTCTTGCTTTTGACTTTACCAATACAAACTTTACTAATTAGTTAGGATGTAGATGATAAGGACTATGGTATCATTAAAGATTGATTAAAATATAAAATATCCATTTAGGTCAAACAAGACATGGTGTGGAGATGAGAGTAGAACTCAGATTTCCTTGAGTTTGTACCTTAAATACAGTTTGTCCTTCTGTGTGTTACAGAAACTTTCTGTATTTTTGACCACAGACAGTAAAAATTTTCCTCCTGGAGTGTTCTGTAGGTGTCTGACTATTTTTTTTAAGGAAGGTTTTGGATAAATTATGTGATGTTTGTCGCCCAGTTTCCCTTATTTAAGGTGTGGGCAAATTTATTTTCCTGCCTAGCATGGATCTGGAGAGAGTTAAATTCACGGATAATTCACTGAAATTGTTCTGGTGATCATGTAGTGAAGTGTCCTGATCATGTTAGAGAAAGCAAAAATAAAGTGTAAGCTTAATAACTATCCTTTGTCCAAATGAATGTTAAATTGTGCCTGCGGTTTTTTTAATACATAGTTGTGTTTTTTTTTCAAAATGAAGAGCTTTACTAATTATAACCTCACCAAATAAAGAAGAGGGAAAAAAAACACCAACAGAAATAAATCCTAAACTCTACTTCTGCAAGATGTTCAAGTGCTGGATTTGTATGCACAGGATAAATATGTAAGCAATACAATCTGAACAAAAATGTCTCAATTAATTTCAGTGTAACATCTTTATACTATTGCCACTTTGAGCATATTTGGGGGCATTTTGAATTTTCATATTGTAACTCACTGAGCAGAATTTGTTTTGTGAATTGTTCTGTTTTGCATTCTTTTTCATACTGAACCTTTCCTCTAAGTTGTCGTCTCTGGGACAAGTACAGCATTTTTTTTCACATTTAAAAATTATTAAGTATATGTATATGCATAATTGTTTTTGACTAATGCTATTTAGCACCTGAGAAAAGTGATGGGAGGATGAAGTATCTGCATAATTAACCAGTTGTCTGGAGGTGATTATCAAGAAGTTGCTTAATTTATCTCAGTTCAGGGTTCCCTAAGATAGGTGCTTATGTAGTACATCTTGCAGTGTTATGGCAAAATTGGTGAAATTAATCTGAAATCTTTCATAGACCAGCATTTAATCTCGTGTCAAGGATCTCTAACACTAGGTCTTTGTTATCCCCAAGGGATTGGAGGGGAAAATATGCACATAATTGACCATTTTTCCAGACATGATCATCAAGAAGTTGCATAATTTATTTTATTTCAGGGTCCTCTGAGCTGAGTGCTTATGTTGTACAACTTGCAGTGTTACAGCCAGATTGGTGAAATTAATCTTAAATCCTTCATAGGGCAGTGTTTAATCTATTGTCAAGGATCTGAAACAATGCATGCTCTTTATTATCCTGTGGCAGCATTTTCCAGTTGTGCAAAGGCCCTTGGAGGTGTTTGAGATATTCAGATATTAAGAATGGCTGGCATTGGGCTCCGTTTTTCACTTTTTTGGTGAAACTTGCAAAAAGATGATAATGTTGCATTCTTGAGTTACTTCTAATTATTACTGCCAAAGGCATGGATAGCTGTTGCAGCACTACTGTCTGGGCAAGGTCCTGTGATCCTGAGTTTCTCATTTTCAATCTTGCATACTTTAGCAAGAGTATATATTTCACTGAAACATCAATTTTTCTAGATTAATTTATGATATTTTAACACTTCAATTTAAATCAAAGTATGCTTGCTAGTTTTTGCTAGTTTAGTGTCATCTTCAGATTTGAATGCTTTATAGTAAAATGGGCTGTGCAAGTGTCTGAATACACTGTCTAAAGTTGTCGGTTCCGTGGAGACATGCTTGACTGTAGAACGAAGTCTAATGTCATAGGAGAATGTCACTTCATGTGCCCACGGTTGTGTAGTGGGCCTGTTAATGTTTATCTTTTGTTAATTTAGCTTAGGATGTGTTACGTTGCCCACACTGATGTACTGCGCTAGTCAAAAGAAAAATTTTTAATTCCAGATGTTTTTGCCTGCCCTTTGCTGCTTTTACATATTAGCTATCATATTTGTCATACCTTTTAAATAATATAAGCCCTTACGTATTTCAAAATGTCAATGGAATTGATTGCTGTTATGTAGATGTGTATAACTGCATCTGTATGCATAATTACAAAATTATCATTATAACAGCAAATAAAGTAGAAAAATATGAAAAAAGAACCCCTCCAAATTTGGCACACAACCAGTCATCTTTTCATCCCTATACTGCAGGATATCCTCATTAAAAGTCTGGAAAAACTAGAGTTGAAATGCTACCCAGAGTATACCTTTTTTTTTTTTAAGTCAAAGAGTAGTCATTGATTTTTTCTTTCTTTTGTTCTGACATTTATTTCTACTTTGAAAGGTAGAAGTTGGAATTTAACCTCATCACTGTCAAAAATTTAACCAATATAGTACACTTTAGGCAGTAGATGTTATGTTTCCTTATTATTCCACAACCTTGATTCCCTGGAGGAGATCCTGATGGAAACTAGACTGAGACAGCTATTTCATAATAAAGTGATTGACTACAATATGATATAGAAATGGAAGGCATTTTTGATTATTCAGTTTGAAGTCAATTACTTGAATCTAGAGTAAGAAGACTGAAGTATTATCTGTAAAAAGAAAAATTTGAACCTGTTTGCTACTTTTGGCATAGGGAGAGGGTGGTAGCTATAGTTAACTTTAAATCATCTAGTTTTGCTTAGTGAAGACAGACAACGAGATCCAAAGCTTTTTATTTAAATTCACGTTAGCCACCCATTTTACTGTTTTTTGTAATTCTAATGTAGACAGAGAAGACTTATTTCAACATGTTGTAGCTGTCATATTGGCTTTCGTTGTAAAAGATCACAATGGCATTTGAGTCTGTTTAATTAAGATCCTACTAGCTCATAGTTTCTGTTTTTTCTTTGACAATAGTTCTGTATGCATATAGAGAATTTTCCCTTTATGTGTTTATATATCTGTACAAGTTTTACTCTGTCCTAACCTTTACGTTTCTTTGTCACAGAAACATACTCACGTTGCATTATTCAATTTTATTTTTCATCTTCAATATTATGGTTATGGTTTTCGTGATCTTGTTAACTTGCTAAATCAGATTCCTTCATCTGGCCATCTGGTGCATGGCACTACAGAAGGAGTTTTCGATAAATCTAAATTATTTCTTCCTTAAACTATTCTGTTAAGATGTGATATAGCAACGTATGGCTCATCTAACAACCAAAAAATATCTTCCAAGAATGTGTTAGTTATAACCTACATGTGAATGGTAAACTTCATGGGGATTAACAAAACCTTATGAAATTTTCCTTTTACTATTCAGGTCTAAAAAGAGCTCATTTTATCTTAAAGTATGATCTAACGGAACTGAAGTGTTAACCGTGCTTCAGTAGTTCAAAATCACCAAGCATGAATTTATACCTCTGAACTATGGATTAAAATAAACCACAGATTTCTTTGCAACATAATCGGCTGATACTGATATAACCTAGAATATCCTTTCAGTTTCCATAGGAACAGATGATAGAATGTTTTGAATCTTGGAATAGCTAAAATGAATGTCTGGCTTCAATATAGTTCACTTTTATTTTGCAGCTTGCAACCTCTGCACATAAGGGCTAAAAATGTGCATAAAAAAAGAAAGGTGGAATATTGACATAACACATATTAAAATGTTTTTACTAGCAGTAGTAACAACAACAATAATAATAAAAAAATTACTTTAAGGGTTTCTGTGCATAATTCTTTAGGTGTTAGCTCTGTGTTTTATTATACAGGTGCAAAAAGTATTTCCAAATCCACAGGAAAAGAGAAACTATTAATCATTCCTATGTGTTAATGCCTCTTTTAAATGTTTTACAACAACCACCAAATCTGTCTCGTAGGTCATCTTATTGCTTCATCTCACTGCGTTACACTGTATGGGTATATTTTCTCTTTGGAACCATCTGTACAACACAAGAAAGAACTTCATGTAGCCAGAAAGAAAAGTCAGCAAAACTGTAGTGGAATACGTAGTGTGTTATATAGGTGACTATGGCAAAAGACGGTAATCAAAGAACAGGCAAGGAAACATGCTAGCTGTAGTAGTAGTTGTTTTATTAGATGTTTGACCTCTCTTTCTTAACAGGTCATGTTGCTAAATCAGAGAAGGTATGCTTTGAGTGTAAAAACATTAACAAGATATAGAAGATACGTCTTTGTTTGAAATTAATGGATATGTAACTCCAGTATTGATGTAGAGGGAAAATACGCAGGCCTTGTTACAAACCATTAGGAATCTAAGTGCCTGTAACCTGAGGCCTCGTGAATGCAGGTACAAATGATAGTGTGTGACTGACTGCTCAGTACTTGGGCTCTTTTCATTTGCTATAACTCCAGCATTTAAGATGCTTGATCTTTAAAACATTTTGTATGTGAAAATTAAGATGGTACTGAAAGCAAAAAAGAAAAAAAGCAAAAAGAAAAAAGAAGCAAAACAAGGAAGAAGTAGCAAGTTAACTTGTGATAGTTTCCCTTTTCAGTGCAACAGGCTTTTGGCCTGTGAATGGAGCTACACTGTGCTAATGTAGTTCAAATAGTAACTTTTTCAAATATCCGTATTCCAAGATTATTTTTAGCTACCATTAATATAGAAGACTCATGAGAGCTGTAGTTATTGGAACCTATGGGCAAGTTAAATAGCAACATTTTGAAAATAGAAGGATTTTCAAATAAAAGTAATATCTAGAGCTTTCCTGCTCAGTATTAGAATATAATTTACTGTTGTAAATGTGCAGAGGACCCTGTGTCACATGTTACTGTCTGAATAATGATCCTCTTTTATTAATGGTTCTGGTTTGCACTTTTGCAGCATCTTTTAGAAAGTTCCTCACAAACTGTGTAGTAGATGGTTTAGGCAGGTGTTAGCAAACCTCATTCCGCAGGTGGGCAGATATAGAGAAGTTCTAAATGCCAAGAAGTAAGCAGGAAGGTTCTCAACAAAGTATTTGAGTTTGCAAGTTTTCATGCTTTAACAATTAGGCAACACTGGCCCCTTTTAACAGGCCTTGTTTCATGAAAATGCTTTTTTTCCCCCTAGGAAAATAACATTTTTTTCTTAAATAGATCCCGGAAGCTTCTATTTTCTCACCCAGTAATACCTGCAACTGTAATTGGTTTTTTTTTTTAAATACATTGCAGTTATAGTAGAATAGGCATTGTAAAATGAATGTAAATTTTAGTTCTTTAATTTATGTCCAGCAGAAAGTTTCCAGGTGTGGGAGTGAGGACAAGGGACTAGCTAATTAGGCATTGAAGGGCCCCTCGCCTTCCATCAGCTGCCTTTCCCAATTAGTAACTCTTGCTAGGAGTTCACCTTCCCAGCTCTGGATGGGTACGTGGCCATGCAGCTATGCAGCGCCCTCACCTGCATTTGACTCCACATCCGCTTCTGATAAACTTGTGCAATATTCAGGGTCGGGTTTGGTCCTTACAAAGTTGAAAGATTATTATGCACCAGATATTGAAGTTACATAGTGTCTATTAGTAAAACAAACAAAATGCACAGGTTTTCTTTTTTGTGAGAAGGTAGTATTGGGAGATATTTTGTCACAATATACTAGGGACTATGATTCAGGTTATAGTTTCAACAAAACCTTCAAATTTAATTAGGTGCAGGTTAGAGAACACTTTTTTTCCTGTCCTTTGGATTTTTTTTTTCTTCAAATCATTAAAGCAGATAATTGAGAAAGGAAACGATCATTGTTTCCCAGATTAGGATTGCCTGACTACCTCTACTGGGGTGATGGCAATGGCAGCAGCTTCTATTGCAGTACCTAGACACGTACGTGTTCAGGATTAGGGCATACTGCCATCCTATCTTCCTCCATCCTTCAGCTGTATGCCATTATACTTCAATTTCCCTAGGCCTCAGAATATCTTCAAAAGCATCCAAATTAAGAATTCCCCTCACATTGGCCATCTTGCTGTTATACCTCTGTTGTTTTCCAACCTGTGACCCCAACTGAACCAGCCACCTGCCATGTGAGAGCCCTGTATTTGTGTCTGAAATGCTCCCGCAGATCACCCCATGGCTCAGGTGAGCACAGCAGAACCGGGAACTGCCGCCTCCTTTGCTGTTAGTGCCCCCTGCACCCCGCTGGAGGAGGTGTTGGCTCAGGGGTTTGGGGGGCTTGGCCAAGAGAGTGATGTGTCCTGTTGATCATCTGTTAGTGCTCTTGGCTATTAATTGTACGTCTGCTGGACACGTGTTCCACATCAAACTGCAAAGCAGATGGCCCCAGTGAGATGTTGTCAATAGCAAATGAAGCATGAAACAGCCTTCCCTTTTCCCTTCCCTCGGTGGCAGGTAGTATGCTGTGGTGTAAGGAATTGGTAATTAGTTGATATGAGGCATAGGCTAAAAAGCACTGACTTTAAGCAAATATTGAAAATAGCAGAAAGCAGGAGACTGCGTTTTGAGGAAAAACCTGCTTGGATAGACACATGCATATTTAATCAGTCTTCAATAATTCATGCAATATTAATGTGATACATATGGTAATACAAATGTTTAGTAATGTTTTTGGCTGAAATTCTAATACCTATTTGGGAATTGTTACCTTTTTTTACATCTTAAAATTATTTGGGAAGGGTTAGAATTAACTTAAGTAAACAGTAATATTACTACAACTATGTTTGCTATACATATTAAACTGAAAATAGCTTAAAGTCATTAAGCTTTTATTAACTGAAAACTGTGTCTGATTGTCCACAAATATTTTTGTGCCATGACCTCTTTTAATGCCTTTCCCAGAGAATCCGTTGCTATCTAAACTGTCATTTTTTCCTATGCTGTTTTTCTTCTGACAAGATGCTGCTTTATGTTTGTTAGTCTAAATGAAAAAAAAAAAAGACAGCTGCAACAAATAGCATAAAATGCAGCTTTATGTTATAAAAACAACAACAAAGGGAGACATTGTTTTTGCTGCTCAGTTTTCTAGGTTTCATAACCGTTTATACGTTTGTGATATTTTATTAAACTGATGAAGTTAAATTTGTATCTTACCTTTCTACATCGGACCCAGTTACATAATATGATAAAATTCCTCAAGTTTTCATTAAATGGACTTTGAAGAATTTTGGTAGCAACTCCTTTACAAGCTCTTTAAGAAAGTGTGGTATTTCTTTATGTACAATAAGGTGAAGATTGTTTGAGCAACTACTTGACTAATCAGTAACTTAAATCCTGAGGCAGGTCCAGCATTTCTGCTGGGTAAACATGTTGGAACTCCAGAAGAAAGGAAAGCATAGTAATTTTTGAAGAGATCTCATGCCAGAGATCCAAATGTCCAGATTTTTGCAGGTCCACCTGATTCATTTTCAGAGATGTAGTTTTGTCCCATATATAGTGTGCTTTCCACAATGAAAGGCTTTATAACTCAGCAGGGAGTGATGAATTTATCGATGAATATTGTTGGGAAAACAGGACTACTCGGGAAGTACCTGAGCATACGTTTTAGAAGCCCACAGTTTAGGGAGCATCTCTACAGCATAATAGAGATAAAATAGTAGCAAAGATGGCCGTGATAGTGTTTTCTTTAATCTAGCCAGAATTAGTTCATGCCAAAATATATCCCTTTTACTCTGGTTGCTGAACCATGCTGAAGCGTGTACTACTCTTGCTGCCTTTGTTAGTCTTAAGGAAAGTAAGCATGGAAGCGTGTGTCCATGCCGCAGGCTAGATGGGCAGTGTGTTGATATTTTCATTCTGCTCTCTTTGATCGTAAAGCATACATGTAACAACGGTTATTGGGTGCTGATACGTATTCCCTCTCCAGAACTCAGATTGTGCTTATTTTTGTGCAACTCTTTCCTTCCAGGAGTGGGGAAGAAGGGAAGCTGGAAGATGAACTGCACTCAGTCTTTCCCCCTCCCTCCTCCAGCACTGTGTGTGAGCAAAGCTAAAATGTGTATGCATTTGGGGGGGAATGCGTGCCTAGTAGGAGTTACCAGTGAGGAGGATGGGAGGGTGCCGTATGTTCTCTTGCACTGCAGGTTTTACTCTTCCCTGGAGACTTGTTCTGAAATCCTATTGATTTCTTGTCCGAAAGAATTTAGTTGTCTTGCAGTACTTGGTCAGTATTGTGGAAGATTTGGCTATTACTGCTTAGTGCTGCTATCCTTGCAGTTATTAGGATGTAAGCACTGACTTAACTGGGGAAAGCCTAAGTCACCTTGTTCTTTATTATTAATGTTAGATGAAGGATTTTCCTGAATTCAGATCTAGGTCAGTATTTATTTATTAATATTCTTGTTTTTTCGGGTACTGCATGTTGAAAACCATGTTCCTGAAGCACATGTGTATCACCCAATAGAAACTTTTGATATGACGTTAATGTTACTCAGTTGCTTTTTGCTGCATATGTTTTTTTTCTGCCTAAGGAAATGTTAACGCATGAGCCTTTTTCATTCTTCCTTTCTTTCTACTTGACTCTTGTCTTATTCCCTTTTAAAATGCTAACTAGGAATCTGAGTTTCAAAGTTCGCTGCAAATAAATACAAGCAACCTTTCCACATACTGAAGACTTTTTCAGTTGCTGTGTTGCTACAGGCCGTTCTTCTATACATTTGGAAAATTCACTCCCCTTAATTTAGCATCAGTACTTCCACCACACCTTAGAATTAAACTTAACCTACCTCATGATCAAGGATATTTTTCTCCATAATACGAAGTAGCATTCTTCATGGAGACCCTCTGACAGTGTTCTCATATATAGCACAGTGGGAAAGCATCACCGTGTCGAGTTTATGTTGCTTCAGTGCGGGTTATAAAGGAATCATAAAATTAATGAATTAATAGACTTCTACAGTGAGCTACGAAACCTTGTGCTCATGTAGTCTGACCTGTATAATGCTGGACACAGACTTAAATTCATTAGATGGTGAACTGTAAGGTGTGAAGAATAATAACTACTATGAGCTGCAAATTACATTCTAAAGTAGGGGATTTGATAACTAAATAACTTTTATTGGACTGATCAGTCTTGAATTTTAAAAGAAATTGTATAGCCATGTAAATAAAGTAGTCTTTGCTCTGAGGTGCTTGACACAGCGAAGCTGCTACAAAAATAACGTGGATTATTGAAATAATGCTCTGGCCTGTGAACATCTGAAAATTGATCTCATGCATATTATTTTTAAATGCAAATTTGTTTATAATCAGGTCTATATTTATACTTTATATTCTCTAATCAGTTTAGAAATCTTACAATTTTATAGAACATCTTTGGGATTTTCTCTTCAGAGAAGGTAGGTTTTAGCATAGCTTTTACTTCTGTTCAGAGATTTTTTTTTTTTCCTAATCCTAAAACAAGTGATAAGAACTTTCAAAAAATGTTAGGTTGTTGGCTTTAACTAAAAATTAGATCTTAGGTTAGTTCTTTCATCTACAACTG
>NW_008825150.1:207407-258664 GCF_000699105.1 Pygoscelis adeliae
GGAAGTACCTCATACATTGTGCCTTGATATTTGTACACGGAGGAGGGAACTTAATCCTACATCTTGATAAATAACTGTACCTAGATATAATTTCTCTTGCACACTAAACTCCTCCTGTAAAGACTACTTCCATTGCATCTGTATACAATTTTTATGAACAAGTGATTAATTCCTTTTTTTTCCTTGAAAATTATACTAGTAAATACAGTGTGCCCCAGGTAAAAGTACCTGTGAATGTTTTTCACACGTAATACTATTATGCATTCCAATTTCTATAAGGGATGTTTGCATCTTTGTTTTCCGTAACACATTGTGGCCATATTTATATTTCATGGTAGTTAAGTTCACAGTTTATGTGTCATTCAAACAAGGGAAAATACTAGGGGGATAACAGCTGAATTTTAATAATGGATGAGGAATTGTAATTGCAGTAGTTTTCCTAAAGCCATTTTAGTTAAGGATCTCTGTCAACAATCCCTTTGAATCTGTTATACATGTGGAAGTTTTTTACCTTGGCTCTGAGTATTCAGAGGAAGTCTGGCAAAGCTAATTTCTGTTTTGGTTTAGAGTTCAGAATCCATTTCCCATTTTCCTTCCATCTTGTAGGCCTCTGTCTTAAAGGTGTAATTTTGCAAAAAGCATGAGTCAATAAAGAACTTGACCACTAAGTAGTGGCCATTCATGTGACTGCTCTGCAGATTCTGGGCAAGATCAAGCAACCAATATTATTTGTCATAATTTTTTAATGTTCATTTCTACCTCTAGGTTTGTGGGTTTCTTTTGCAGGGGGCTAAATTAAAATCAAGGTTCTAGTTATTGTCCTTGTCTCATGCATTAGACCAAGTTGTTCACTGATGTCAACTAGCACATCTCTTCTGTAGCCAAAAACTGCTGTGCAGGTTCATAGAAATGGAGACTTTGACATAGAATTAATGACAACCTGGCATGGTGTGTGATTGTACATATGTGTTAAGAATGTTATTTTAACTGAGAATTTATTGAATTTTGTCACTGAGGATCATTATTGTTCTCCCCTGAAGTCACAGGGAGTTTTCACACAAACTGTAGTGTAAGCCTGTATACACTTTTGCATAGCATCCAGGTATGCAGCAGCATCACATGTGAAACTCAGATTGGAGCACTAGGCATATTGTCATTACTATGACAGTCAGCCAGTAATGTTGAGAGGTAACCTTTTTTTTATCCCCCTGAGTTGGGGTAAAATTACAGGCTAGTGATACAGGCACTGTATTAATGTTTCTAATTAAAGACAGAGTTAGTGTTTTTTTTAAATATATGCCCCTAAACCAGAGAGATCTCATGCTGAATGTGGCTGGAATTCATATTCCATATGCCTTAATATGACATTTCAGTTTGTACAGACTACAATGTCTTTGCTTTGTGAATTCTAAGCCTGTCCATCTGTAGAAGTTGTGTGCCATGATGGTTTATTGTAATCTGCAAATTTTAATAATCCTGTCATTTCTTCTGCCATTTTCAGGTCCCTAAGTGAGAATGTTGAATAGTACCAGAGTTAGGACAGACAATGGGAGACACAGGTGTTTGAGTGTCATACCCTTTCATACACTTTCAGTTCTGAAGTGAATCATAGAAATACTCTTTGAGTAGGGTTATCCCACCCTATTCTTTATGTCCGTCTTATGGCAGTTCAGTCCAGACCATGTTTTCTTGGCTTACTTAAGAGAAAGTCACATAAAATAGCATCAGCCTTGCTTCAAATCAACACATATTATATCTCCCATTCAAAGGTACGTTGCTCTGTCACAGAAATAAATTGCTTTGGTTTGGCATGAGTTGTTTCTGACAAAGCCATCTTGGCTATTATTTAGCACCATATCAAAATTTCCTTGTGCATATCAAAAGGTAATTTAACTGTGCAGTCAAATGTAAATAAGTTATTACTTTGTAGCAATAAGACTATATAATATTACAGTGCTGTTTGATGGTCCAGTTTTGAAGAACAGAAATGTAACATATGAGATGCTAATTTCAGAATACCTCCAGTGTTAATGACTTTGTTATATGAGAACTTTAAACTCCTTAATGTCTTGTTTGGATTTCAACTCAAGTTTCTGGGAATTTGCTCAAGTAGGTTGGTAATTAAGGTACTTTCTGGACATAATTAGTGGAGCATACTGTAATTAATAAACTTGCAATCACTAAATGTAAAATGTGTTCTTAAAGTACTACAACTTGGATAATGAAAACATTTACAACCTATATCATTCATGGAGAACCATAGTACTCCTTAATATATTTTGTAAAGAATCAGTGAGCTCTCTTCTTCTTCAGCCTCCGCTGCTGACAGTTATTTTAAGATCAGAATTAACACTTACGTATTAATAAGTATTAAAATGTATTAATACAGCTTATGTATTAATACTATATTAATACAGCTGCTGTAAATCAGATGGATTAAAGAAAACAGATTTTTGACAATCCTGAAGCTGAAGTACATTTTCTAAGGTGGGTTACACATCAGCTGTAAATGTATAGCAGAATTCGTCTGTAATAAATTAAAGTGTTTATGAAAAGCCTGGATCACTTGCTAGCTAGTAAGCATATTATTCTATTCATTATAGTCTTTTACATCTGTACGTAGTTGGGCACATCCAGTTAAGAAGTGGGAACAGACATTTTTGTGGGCTACTATAGTTGGTTCTCTGACAGCCAAATGGGATGATAAAATGGAACTAACATCATCTACTCTGAAACTTTTTTAAAAAATACACATAGTTGAAGAGAGTTTCTGACCAGCTGTAAAACTGGATGTGGAAATGTGTGCATTCTAGAGGAGCTTCACGTTACCTTGTGGGATGTAGCCATGACTCATTACAGCTTTTATGTTTTTGTTTTCTGGAAGTCACCACTTTGAAGGCTGGGTAATGGATTGGGTGGGCTATGTGACAATTCTCATCTTCTTACCAGGTGATTAGTGCCCTGAATTGTTCAAGTCACATTTACTTCTTTTTCTGCTTTTTCTGCTAATCATGCAGATCAAAATTTGTGAATGGATCCTTGTCCATAGTCCCTGCAAAAAGGGAGGTGGGCAACTGGTAGAGTTTTCCTTGGACTTTCAGTTTCTTTTTTTCAGAGGAGTTTGAATCTTTGACTTTGAAATCTTTGCACCAAAATAGTCCATTTCTTGAGCTCATGACAGCAAAATTTATCTCTACTTACAGCTGTGACTCTGTTAAACTATTTTAGAAAACTGATTTCCTGCTAATTGAAACTTTGTATTTTTAGAGAGTATGTCTATCCCTACATAATTTGTGCATGTTACAAGGAGAAACGTGCTAGAAATAATGAAGGTTAAATTTTTTTACCAGTGATTATCTACAGGTATGATAAGCAGTAACACGTTCCTGAAGGTTGTCATAAGCACAAAGGTAACACAAAAGCAAAGATTACTGGTCCTACCAGTTGAGGGAACAATTAAAAACATTAAAGATGTTGCTGAGAAGCCCCTTCCTTTCCCCCTTCCCCCTTTTTCCCTCTCCTTTCTCCCTTCTCTCCTCTTCTCTCTGTACTTGTCTCCTCTTTTTTGTCCTCTCCTCTCCTCTCCTCTCCTCTCCTCTCCTCTCCTCTCCTCTCTTCAAATAAAAATTATATTACCATTAATTTTGTAATAAACTTTAGAAGAAAAATTGTTAACCACTAGTAACTTCTTTGCTCATGAGAATATTAGACTACATATGCCTGCATTTAGGAACAAGGACATGCCAATATGTGGTTTGTCTTCTCTCTTCTCTTCTTTTTTCTCTTCTTTTCTTTTTTCTCTCCCTTTCTCTCCCTTTCTCTCCCTTTCTCTCCCTTTCTCTCCCTTTCTCTCCCTTTCTCTCCCTTTCTCTCCCTTTCTCTCCCTTTCTCTCCCTTTCTCTCCCTTTCTCTCCCTTTCTCTCCCTTTCTCTCCCTTTCTCTCCCTTTCTCTCCCTTTCTCTCCCTTTCTCTCCCTTTCTCTCCCTTTCTCTCCCTTTCTCTCCCTTTCTCTCCCTTTCTCTCCCTTTCTCTCCCTTTCTCTCCCTTTCTCTCCCTTTCTCTCCCTTTCTCTCCCTTTCTCTCCCTTTCTCTCCCTTTCTCTCCCTTTCTCTCCCTTTCTCTCCCTTTCTCTCCCTTTCTCTCCCTTTCTCTCCCTTTCTCTCCCTTTCTCTCTCTCCCTCACCCTCTCTTTTCTTCCTCTCTTTTGTTTTTTCTAACTTATTGAAGATGATGTTGGGGAAAATACATCTCCTTTTCAAAAAATCAAAATAAAGGAATGTAGACCATATTAATGTAATTATGTAAATTGGGAATATGGTGAAATTCAGAATACTCTAAACTGTACTCACTCTGTCTCAGTAATAGGATTTAGAAGAATTTCAGAAAAGAGCACAAGAAAGTTAGGAATATAAAAAAACCTGTCACAAGATAAAAATTGAAAATATTGAGGTTATTTCGTTTATAAGGCAAATAAGGTGGGCAAACAAAATATATGTAAGCATGTGAAACAGTGACTGATACAGAGAAGAGAAAGTGGAATCCTTTAGACTTTCCAGTTTTCTAGCCAGGTCATACAATAGTTGCCTAACAGAGGTTTTCAGAATAGTAAGCAGCTTCTACGACATGTTTCTTACGAAAGTCACAACAGTAAGAAAATTGATTTGTTAAATACTAACATTACTAACTATGAAGATGCTAATACAGAACATCTCTGAAACAGTGACATTTAAAATGTAAATTTCAAGAATTTTACTGTGTGTCATTTATGGACAGTAGTTCCATTTAAAATCTGAAAAATCTCTGAAGAAGTCTCTATGTCTCAGAAAAGGTACAGGGATCTCTCTCAAGAAAATTTTACAGAGCTTTGTTCCTTCTAGTTTTCAACATTAATTCACACAAGTTAATATAAAATCACTGGTGTGTTGTAGAGGCTTGACAATACTTTCGTGTCATGAGGAGCTTCAGTTAATTATTTCTACAGTTAGCTTTAAAAATAAGGTACGCTTGGTCATAATACTTATTTGCTATTGCTCTGCTTTCTCAGTAATGCTGGAGAACTCAAAAAATGCAAAAAGAGAATAACAAAAATTATATTACCATTAATTTTGTAATAAACTTTAGAAGAAAAATTGTTAACTGCTAGTAACTTCTTTGCTCATGAGAATATTAGACTACATATGCCTGCATTTAGGAACAAGGACATGCCAATATGTGGTTTGTCTTCTCTCTTCTCTTCTTTTTTCTCTTCTTTTCTTTTTTCTCTCCCTTTCTCTCCCTTTCTCTCCCTTTCTCTCCCTTTCTCTCCCGGTTTGTCTCTTGAAAATAGCGAAGTACTCAAAAATCGAAATGGTGGTGTTGTAGTAAGGTCTTCACATGGAAGTATTCTTGTATATTCTGCAATTTACTTTTTTCAAGAAGATCTTCAACAGCATTTCAATGCTTATTGCCTGTTTCACAGGCATTGATGACCTTTAAAACAATGTGAAGGCATGTTTATATATGACACCTTGCTATGTTGGAGGAAAATAATGGATTTTTATCAGGAGGTGAATTACTTTTGCTTTACTAACTTCTTATACAATTTATTAAATAAGATAACAGTATCTTAACAATGGCATTATTTTAAAAATAAAACTCTTTGTCATGCTTTAATACGCCCGTAATGCCAAGACCTGTCTGGCATACATGGTGTCAAGAGGTCAGTGAAAGATGACTTTTGGTTATAGCTTAAGTGTGCAGAGATTACAGCTTAACTGAGTAATGCAGTAATTTTGTTATATTCTTCAAGGTTAGGAATTTAATAGCAGTTACCCAGTACTTAGTTCAGTAGGCTCCCTTTCATAAATAATTGTCATAATGGGCCCAGATAAACAGAGAAATTTCGAGTTCTCAAACAGATATCTTCTGACCACATTTGTTCTCATGAAAAATAAGCATTAAAAGGCACTTTAACTTCTGCATAAATACAAAATTCATCCTCAGTTGCTGACTGCTGCAAGTTAACCTCAGCTGTGTGCTTGTATATGACATAAGTGATGTCACACTGTTTATCCAAATGACATTGTCACAGGAAATAGCTATTATTAGCCCAGACGTTTCCCTTTTAGGAATCCGTTGGAACCTGATCCTGCCTATTTGAGTTTATATTGATACAACTCCCTGAAAAGGTCATGCCGTTTTATTACGAAATCTTTTGCCTCTCTTTTTTTGCTTGAAAAAGCAAGCGAACAACACCTGAACATAATTATGCCCTCTGTCTTGCAGATGACCCAAGCAAGTATTTATCCCCCAAGAAAGTTAAATAAAGTCTCTGATCTAGAGTTTTTGTAAAAGGAGTATCATATTAGGTGTCAGAACAATTCCACAAGGTTCAGAGGTGTTGTGAGGAATTATGAGAAAATTTGTGTAGGGCCATCCTAGGGTTCAATTAGCTTGAACCCAACCATTTGGAGCTGTGAAGTCAGACATTTCTGCAAGAGTTAAGAATCTGTATGCTAAACATACAGTTTGATGATTGTTTTTGTTAGGATAGGCTATCTGACACTGAATGAAGTGTAGGAAAATAGGTATTCCTTTTGTCTGTAGCCATATAAGAGAATGGATCTGACTCTGAACAAATGCAAATTACGGGGTTTTTTGGCTTGAGGTCCAGCTGTTCTTTGTACCCTCTTGAGCCCTTTTAAATGCAATGGTAAGACTTAAAACATACAGTAGAAACAAGGCTGAGCATTGAAAATGCTGTTTTCAGTTTTCCTTAATGAAAAACATGCTATGTTGTGGGGTATAAATCCATGTTTAAATTACATCTCCTTGGAGAGTCATCTTAATGCCTGTTGATGAAATTCAGCACTTTAGTGATGCTTGAGCCAAAACAAGATCCTTTAGTACAAGAATTGTTCAATCATTATCATCACTGCAGGGTGAAAGATGATACCTTATATAGTATAGTTTACCGTACTAGATCAGGATTAGAGTTACTCCTTCAATTCTCATTGCTGATTTCGAATGAATGCATAGGACTGTGCAACACTTAGGCCTGGAGAAGAAGCCAATGTATTTTAGGATTTATTCTTACATTATCAAATCATCCTTTGATCCCTTTGAAGGTTAAAGACTATTTTATTCTCCTTGAGATTTTTGTATGTAGACAGACACAAGCGTTTTCCCTGATGTAATGATTCAACAGGCAAAGTTCAAATGGTCAATCAGAAACCATAATTTCTGCAATGCTGCATTATGTGCTCTGTCAGCAAACAAGGAGAGTGAACAAGGATTCATCACCTCCCTGGAGAAACAGGACAAGTCAGTAAGGCAAGTGGAGGATTTATTTTTTTTTTTCTGACATCAGATTGTAGGAATCCTTGCCATAGTTTGTCTTAAGTTTGCAAAAAAAAAAAAGAAATTGTAGTCTGTCATTCTAGAATGGTACATTTTTGGAATACAGTGCAGATTGTGCACTTCATCTCTTAACAAGAAAACTTTTTTTTTTCTTTTTCTGTGACACTGCTTTTAAAATCACAGGGGTGAACACAAAGGCCACCTACTTAGTGTATTTTGCTAACAGATCTCTCTCCAGGGAACAGGTTCATGAACGAGGATTTAATTCAGAAAAGAAAATAAGCCTAAATTACTATAATCAGTGAATTTTTGTTCAGATTGATAAATGAACTGATACTCTAGAACGTTAATATTGGTGTCAATGTCTGGAAGGATAGTAAGGATCAGATGGGTAAAGAATGAGAAAAATATTTAAAGCCTTCTTAAGTGACAACTGTCCATTAGGAACAAACAAACAATTTTATTGCAGACAACAGAGCCACTGCTTTTGTGGCTGTCCTGAGTATGTGAAGGATGTCGTAATTTTTTTTTCTCCAGGCTTAGTCGATAGATAGAAGGCCTGTAGGAGAGATACCCATTTGTAAATCAAAATCTGGATCTAGAATCTATCACAAGGGTCAGAAGTGTACCTGGTATGGCTAGGAAGCCGTGAGTGATTACAGATGATAGCATGATTACACTGTGTTACTGACTTCCGTAAGCTAGAGGTTATATTTCTTCCTGACCAAAATTGTTCGATTTGCACTTGACATCCAATAATCAGTACTAATAGAACAGTTCAAATGGATCAGTTTATAATATGACAGTGAAATAGATCCAAGTCAGGAGAGACCATTAAATCACTTTTTCTGACCTCTGCAACTTGACTTTATTTCAGCTAGAACATTTTATCCTCAAGAGATGTGCCACAATCAGGACCACGGTCCAGATACCTGTAGGTCAGGGAACTGGCAGGGTGAAATATGCCCTTGCAGGCAGTCTGGAGGAAGAGTAAGGTGAGATCCTACAAAAATTAACGCTATTGATCTTTGAGAAATATTCCTGTCAAGGGAATTGTCTGCCAACCATTAGAGCATTCTCTATGGCTTGAAGAGGAAGAGATACCTGATTCTTTTCCCTTGGCATCTATCTGATGTTTGCTAAGAATCTGTGAAGCCAGTTGTGCGTTGGAGGAGAATATTGTTTTTGATCTGCTGTAGGCAGAGGATCCTAAGTTTGAGAACTGATTTAATTACTGCTTTACCACAGACCTGCACGTGGCATGAGGATGTAGAAAGCAAAGCAGAGCTGCTTATTTTCTCAAAAGCTGCAAGAGAAGATTTGTGGAATATATAGTTTCACAAATATACACACATGAAAGCCAAAAAGATCCACTAAAACCATATTACTCTTTTTCACAGTTTGGTCCTTCCCACCTGTTATTCACTACTGCTGTAGACTTTCTCAGGAAACATGGTTTTTACATGGCCTTCAGAGGTATTTCATAGTGCACTCTCTTTAGAATCTATTACCTTTTGAATAAATGTTCCTTGGTAAATAAAGAAATACTAGAGAGTTTAAAAAGTAATTTTGTATTTTCACTTCCCTTTAATTTTCTCTGGAATAATTAGAAGTTGTTTTGGCAGGTTAGTTGACTATTAGTAAATATAAACTACAGGAGAGAGAAGGCAAGGAAGGTGTCAAAAATAGCTGAAGGTATAGTTGAATATAATCTATGGTTATAGTGAATGGTTATGGTAGGCTTTTCAGTGGAAAAAAGGCCAATTTTGATTTCCAAGGATTAAAGCACATAGCTTTTATTTAATTTTGTGGTAAGGCTTTAGGTTA
Organism: Pygoscelis adeliae; assembly: GCF_000699105.1. Classification (NCBI taxonomy): domain Eukaryota; kingdom Metazoa; phylum Chordata; class Aves; order Sphenisciformes; family Spheniscidae; genus Pygoscelis; species Pygoscelis adeliae. Next base: position 216,573 of record NW_008825150.1, read on the forward strand.
TTTGTCTTAATCCAGTCTCATAACAAGCAGCAATGTGTCATCAGAATTAGTACATAAATTACATTTATTTTTTCTTTGTTTTGCTCTTTTTGTGTCAAGCCAAAAGAGTTGGACACTCTTTTTACCTTTTCTCAATCCATGGCTCATCTTTTTCAGTTTGGCTTTTGGGATGCTGCTGTTTGCCTCCTCCTTCCCAGCTGTTCACTAGAAGATTCAGGACTGAAGCCAATTCATTTGCTTTCCTACTTTATTTCCAAAAATGGCAAAATTTTGCCAATGTTGTCATTTTTCCACTTCAATAATAGATAATAAAGTTGCACGTGGGAATTTTTGCATATCTTCAATTTTTTGAGTGTGGGTGGAATACTATTTCAGGCTCTTACTCTGAAATGCTAAAACATGAAAGACTCTATTATGTATTTTTTCCCATGATAACCAATATTTTTAGCTTATTTCTGATTCATCTGAATCCGAGATAAGCTATCAGAGGCACAGAAATAAATGATCATGTATATGCCCTGGGTTTCCTTTCTCTAAACACCTTGGGAAGACAAAGTGTTTGAGACACTTGCTGTGTAGAGAAGAGGGGGCAAACCCCCCAAACTTATGGGAGATGCAATTTTTGCATTTTACCAGAGGAGGAAGTTTCTTGACATCAACTGTAATTGAGTTTGATAGGAACTATTTTATATCTGTGGAGGACAAATTCTGTTGAATTTAAAGACATTTAAATACTATATTGTACAGGGTGTTTTGTTTTAATTGTATTTTTAAATGCTGTATAGCTTTATTAGAAAATGTTTCGACAAAGTTTTTTTAAAAGACAAGTGGAGAGCAAAAATCTGTTCAGATTCTTATACTATATCTACGGCCTGGTCTAGACATTGTGAGGTATTACTAAAATAAATTATCTGGAAGTAATAAACTCTGGCACACCATATTGCTGATGTGAAGGGATCTGTAGTCTTCACACCAAATTAACATTGTGTATGCCTTCCTGCTCCAACTTTGCAATGTAATCATATGACTTCCATCGTTCCTCCTTCAGATTAAGGTTGTCTCCACCCTTATAAATGAAAACATACATTGCTATAAACCAGTTTTGTTTAAGAAAGACTGTGAATTGTGAGTTACTATACATTTTAAGGTGAAAGGGGAGTATGATGTATATGACTCAAGAATTCCTGCAGCTGTGCATATAATCTCCAAGAGCTAAAGGACATTTTTGTAAAGGAAATGCAATTTTATTTCAAGAATTAAAAAAAAAAAAAAAGAAAAAAAGATGAACTAACCTATCCATTAATTTATCTGTTAGGTTGTTGGTTTTTTTAAGGCAGAAAATGTTCTTCTTTTCTTCTTGCCATCAGTAATGGAAGCTCATTGTAATACAGGCATACCCACTATCCACTGAGGATGTACTCCTAAAAAATGCAATGCTAGTGTTTCAACAGATAGCAAAGCAATTTTCCCTGTTAAGAGTCAATGTAACAGGGTGCAGATGCATGTGGGTACTTCAGATACACAGGGACAAGACCTGTGTTGTGGAGGATGGACATGCAATGGCAGGGTTTTCAGGATTGTCAGCTGGAGGAGGTACTGGCTTAGCAGCAGCTAACTTTTCTGACCAGCCTATCACTCTGAAAGAAAGAGCTCAGCTGCTTCCTACATGAGATTGATTGCCCAATTTTCATTTATTACTGTGTGCATTCTTGCATTCTTCTGCATTTTCACTGTGCGAATTATCTTCCTCAGAATAATCGAGATCAATTAAAGCAGTCAAAGATGAAAGACTGAAAACTGGGGGTTATTACAATGATTAGCAGCAATATGGGGTATTAGGTGATGGGTGACAGAAGTCCAAAACTAAACATATTGATGAAACTGATAGTGGAGTGTTCCTTTACCACTAAGCAGTCATGATGCTGGGGAATGTCAGCAACTAGATGTTAGGATGATCAGGAGTTAATGCTTTTGGAACACATCTTGGATGGTAACAAGTCTTTTAAATACTTCTCTTAGCATTCCCAGTCATGTTGCTATGTTAGCATTTTATGTTTCTGAAATCAAATGCCTTTCTGAGGTAACAAATAAATCTCTTGGCCTCCTAAATGTTTTGACTGAATTTTAATTTTTCTTCTAACAGCTTTGTTAAAATACATTAGATACCATTTAAAAATGGTAACATGTCACAGGAATATGTAATACAAGAAAAAGGCTAGGGTTCTGACTGATAGTTCAAAGATTTAACCTTTGTTTCTAGAACTTTTCAGCTACTACATTTAATCTTTAAAAGGACAAATTTTAGAGGGTATCTGGTTTGACTTTCAAAGAAGGGATTGGGTGCTGGAAGAGAATATGTAATTTATTCTCTTCTGGAAAAGAGAATTCCATGAGGTGATCAGAAGAGAATGTTCGTCTTCCACAGAATATTCGACCTCAACGTAGTTCTTTAGGTTACAGATTTTAAGCAGCTGATGTATGTGCCAAGGATGATGTACTGTAGTGGCAATGAACCTTTAGTCTGCAAGCCACGTGTAGCCCCTCAGGACAACTGACCCAATCTGATATCTGCTTCTGAGGTCTTAATGCATGCTGGGACGTGTGACGATGATAGCTGCTTCCTCATGGCTAGCGTCTTTCGTGATGGTCTCTAGCGCTTCCGTGATACATCGCTATGCACAGGCTTTTTAATCATGTTGCGTGCGTGAACTCTCTCTCTCTCTCTCTCTCTCTCTCTCTCTCTCTCTCTCAGTGTCCCAGCCGTGCCTGATAACAGTGTGTGTGCTGAGTCAACTTCATGATCAGCACAGATTTCTCAAGAATGAGTCCTGTCAAACCAGCTTAGTTTCCTTCTGTTGAAGGGTGATCAGTTTAGTGGACAGAGGTGTAAAAGGTGGGGTCTGATATTTTGTCTGTAGTACTTTTACCTGTGGCATTTTCAAATTCAAACTGAGGAAGGATAATCTAGATGAAACTGCTACAAGATCAATGCAGAACAGTTTGGAAAGCCGTACACAGTGTTGATTCACTTCTAAAATGGAAGAATGTATCATGTGAGTTTCTGCAGGGATTTGCCCCAGGGCTTGCATTAATGATCTGGATGATGGAATACAGAATATACTTATTAAATTTACAGACTGCACCTGTTTAAGAAGGATTAAGAGGTCTTGTAAGGACAGAGTTAGAATTCAGACTGATCTTGAGAAATTGATTTGAAAAAATAGGATGCTGTTGAAAAGGAACAAGTGTAAGGTAATGCATGAAGAAAAAGGAAAAAGAAAAGCATGGGTATATAGTAGAAACAGCTGTGTAGATAGTAGACCTGCAGAAGGGGATTTTGAGGTTATAGTGGTTTACAGGCTGAATGTCAGCCACGTCAAACAGATACAAAGGAGGAAAATATTGTACTGGGAGGTGTAAACAAAAGTATAGGTTGTTAAACATGGAATTATCCCTGTGCTCTACTCATGTGGAGCGACCCTTGTGCTCTACTCAGCCCTGTAGGTTCTAGTAGTGAAGTCAACACCTCAAGAAGGATGTGGACTAACCTAGAGAAAGTCAGGTGAGGAGCAATGAAAACTAGACTTATGAGTAACAGTTTGGGTAAATTTCTGCTAGATGTTTGTATTTTTAGCTGTAGATACAGTTGTTTTAGAGAAGGAGAGTAAACTTGAACTACTTTTTAAGATCTTTCCAATCTGTGTGGTAAATTTAGTAGCTTCTTGGAAAACTCAGATGACATGGTGTCCTGGAACTGACACCTGAACAGATCATCCAGCACCCTGACTGCAGTGGATGCACACATATGAGATAGATCACGTGAATGTATGTGAGCACCGACTCTCTGGCAAGTGTCATGTCTCTGACACACAACGCTACTAGCATGTGTGCTGTAGTCTTCTCATAGAGTAGGGAACATGGCCTATGGTCCTCTCCTGCACAAAGGCAAGTGGCCTACCCAGCCAGAAAGGCTGGGCATCTCTGCAGTTGCTTTATAACTTACGGTCAACATGACACTCACATTTTTAATGGATTTGAAGTTTCACTAATGGAAAATACTTGCTACTGTAAACAAAGTAAATCACCTTATCAACAATTCAATACTGTGTTTCACACTCTGATGAGTTTGTGAATCTGTTGGCACACTACCTGACGTGGGTGCAAGGGCATTCAATACGAGCAGTTTGCTTTCTCATGTACGTAGGCCAGCAGCATGCTTTGAAGGTGGAAAAAAAAGAGGGAATCATTGTGGTTTGTCAGAATGCTAAAAATCTGAATGATGACTTTTTTAGGTAACCGTTACCAGGAGCCCTCTTACCTGCAAGGTCATCAGTGGCTGGCTGTGATAAGCAAACCACAAGAGAAATCAAGATAACATTTGTGTAGGATAGAAGATGAAGAAAATTTTAAAAAGAACTAATAAGTGAAAATCTGCTGAAGAAAAAGCGTCAGGTTTTAAATTAAGAAAACAAAAATGTTAAAATAATTACTGGTCAGACTGCTGAAATGGACATTATGTAGAGTGTTTGTTAAGTAGAACAGGGAAGAATTTATGCTCTTGCAAACAGAATGGTGTCTGAGAAAAGGACACTCGATTGACAAGTGCTGTAGAGATCCAAACTTGAATAATATATTTTCCCAAGTAAAAGTATATTTCAGTAATGCTAGTCATAGAATCATAGAATCATTAAGGTTGGAAGAGACCTCCAAGATCATCAAGTCCAACCGTCAACCCAACACCACCATGCCCACTAAACCATGTCCCTAAGCGCCTCATCTACACGTCTTTTAAATACCTCCAGGGATGGTGACTCAACCACTTCCCTGGGCAGCCTGTTCCAATGTTTAACCACTCTTTCAGTAAAGAAATTTTTCCTCACATCCAATCTAAACCTCCCCCGGCGCAACTTGAGGCCATTTCCTCTCGTCCTTTCGCCAGTTACTTGGGAGAAGAGACCAACACCCACCTCGCTACAGCCTCCTTTCAGCTAGTTGGAGAGTGCGATGAGGTCTCCCCTCAGCCTCCTTTTCTCCAGGCTAAACAGCCCCAGTTCCCTCAGCCGCTCCTCATAAGACTTGTTCTCCAGACAAGTCTTCTGGAGTCCTTCAGAAGCATATGTAAATCTGTATGTTTAAACTATCAGTTGATATTTACTAAAGCTTTTAAATTAGAGCATGAGGTTGAAATACAGTGCGTATGTTTGTGGTTTGCTGGGACTCTGTGCATATCTAAGGAATGCTCTGCACACATTGTTAGGAATAATCAAAGAGAAACTCCGCTGGCCTTTTGAGGGGTAATGTTCTTCTAAGATAGTACAAATAATTTGAAGGGATCCAGTCAGGAATTTCTCTCAAAATATTTGTGCTGTGCGCACCACACCCACTCACTCGCTTAATATAAGATTCTGTTGAAAACCATGTGTGCAGATGTAGAGATAATAGAGTCGTGTAAAGAAAGGGTAGATGATAGCTCGCATCTTAGGAATTTAAATACACGTTATGGGTAGATCATTTTGTGTAAGGTAGCTAACGCATATAACCTAATAGGTTTTCAATTTCTATGTCAGGGATTGTTTATTGAAAATATGAGTAATACTGGAAATCAGCAAAGACAGACACAGTACTTCTGTAGGCTGGGTGGAGCTGCAGAACTTTAGCAGTAAGGTGCAATGTAAATTTATACGTAAAAATGTCTGTGCACTGCAGAACTTAACACTTGCGGTAACACAGTATCATACTATATTAATAAGCTGAAGGGGACAGTAGACAATTTCCTTCAGTTGTCAGTTCCCCAGATCTCTCCCTTCTATCAGCAGTACCTTTTCTCCACTGGCGATAGTATCATTATGTTGAAACTGGAATTGTACGTTTTTGATCTTAACTTGTTCAGCATGTGACAGCATTATTAAAAACGTATATGACATACCAGTGATCCACTTGAACACAGATAAAGGACAGTATTACATACTGAAGATCTGTTTCTGGAAATTCCTTTAGAATTCTATTTTTAAAAAAATAATTCCATGGATTTCAGACATCAGACGTTTTGGCAACAGTCCATTATTTAAATGACATTTTGATCTCTATTCAGGATGTCTGGCTGACCAGAAAACTAAGACTACTTTTTTACATTTATCTTGGTAGTTAGAGGTACTAAATTATGTATGTATCATGTAAAAGATAAAATATTAATTTCATTTTCTCAAAAAGTGAGTAACATCGAATGAAGCCTTATTAACTCATCTAGTGTCTAAAAAAGACGTTGTGCATAGTTGTATGTATCTTTTAATATCTTTACTTTTTGTCAGTCCATGTGGCTTTATTGACTGGTATATAACTAGACAAATACAATTTTTAGCTGACATGCTCAACTGTTATGTATTGTTTATTCCTTGTGCGAGCTGTTACAAATGTGTGAAGGTGTTTTAATGGATCAGTTCGTTCAGAGATAGTACTAAGTTGCAACATTTCGTCAGATTAGTTCTTTGTATTCATGATAAATCAATAAACATCTCTCTTGATCGTGTACGTTACCCAAGTTTCAAGCAGAAGGAAAGCAACTACCAAGACTGAGAAACCTTTACGCACCTTCCATAAATTCCCTGTGCCAAGTCTCATGTTTACTGCACATTGTTTCCAGGTGTGCATAGCAAAAATGCTGTTGCTATTCTCTGGTATTCGATATTTTCTGTTCTGAGCTGGAGGGTTGGTGTTTTCTGTAAAAGTTTACCTGAGTTTGATTTGTCCCTCTATATTAAATAACTTTATAATCCACATTATCAGAATTCCTTACCGTTCCTGTTGCTGTTATCCCTACAGCACCTTTGTGACAGAGGTGAAGTACCAACATCTTTGGTTTGCAGGTGAAGAACAGAGGCCCAGAGTGAGAGATATCATGGGCCAGATTTATAATGCTCCTAGGTCTTGCCACACACAGTAAGGGTTGTAGCAGCAGGGAGTGTGGTGTGGGGCTGCAAGAGTGGGGTTCACAATGCCTTTTTAAGTCATCTAGGTTCTGCACTCAGTGAATTGAGCACCTAAGAATGAGATTTGCAGCAGAGAATGTCAGTATATAAAAACTGAACCTTGGCACACGTTTGCAGCTCTTCTAGGGGTGGTTTTGCTGGGATTCACCAGCTGCTACCGTTCCTGAGCATAAGTACCTGGGGCTTCCTTCTAGGCATGGGCGACTGCTTGTTTAACTGCACAAGTGATGAAAAAAATGAAGGTGCGGGTGAAGAAGTGTTAAAGCACTTCTTCAGGAAGTGGGAATGAAGGCCAGAGTCATCCTAAGCCCAAAGGGCTTTGCCCTGTGTCTCATTTGGGAGGGAGTGACCTGCCCTCAAGCACCAGGCAGGGCTGGGGCGGTCGCACGCCGCTGTGGCTGCCAAAGGGCTTGGCACTAAGGCATGTCACTAGGTGATCTTTTACAAGCTTATCATTTACTCATGCAGACAAGACAACTCATTTGTGCTTAGAGGTTGGATCTACCTAATCAAGATGGTATAGACCCAAGGGATGTGATATTCATGGGTAAAAGGGAAGAATAACTGTAGTCCAGTGTGGACAGTATATCTGGGAAGTTCTGGGTTTGGCTCATTTTGTGAATTCAGGCCTCAGTGACTTGCTGAAAATCACATCTTAAACTGCTGAGTCTGAACTCTAGTCAATGGATTGCTTTTTCTCCCTCTAACTTAAAAGCAGACTTAAGCCATTGAAAGAACTTCTGTTTCACAGACTGTTCATTAACTGTGCTGCTATTACTTCTTACCCAAGAATTCACACGGTTGAAACTGATTTTAAAAATAAGCTTGCCCGTACTCTGGTGACTTAAACCTGCAAAGGGGGAAGGGACAAGAAGCAAACAACATCTTCCAGTATTGCTTCCTTTCTGCTGTTGCTCTGGCTGTAATGCAGAGGCAATTTAGTTAGGTTTTAGTTTTTTCCCTTTCTTTTTTTTAATCTCCCCTTTTTTGCTACTCAGTTATTTTTTAAAATAGAAATAGAGAAGGCAGAAGCAGTGATTGCTGCAGGGAAGTACTACGGAAACCTGTCACGACAACAGTTTCAAACGAAAGTGAATCTTCAGCTGTTTAAAAAGTCAAAGTATTTGTTCAGATTCTAGTATCTCCTCTAGAGGCAGAGTTGGAGAGGAAGGAAGTGTATAGAGAGGTGTTGAGGAGAAAATACATATCCTTGCTTTTCACTGGAGGAAAAGGCATTTCTGGTGCCTTGCAATTATATATCCTGCAATGTACTTATTATCTGGGACCTAAAATTGCCTAATTATTTAATCTGTTATAATGCTGTGCTGGCAATATTGTCCTTTATGGTTGATCAGACACATTTGCTATAAAATCTAGCTTGTAAGTGTTTCCAACTGTTTTGTTTTTTTAAGGAAAACATGGGCAGATGCTTCCCTTCTTTGAAGGAATTATTCACAAAGCTGAATAGAAGTTACTGGTGGTGCATACAGCAATAATTAAATAAACTTACCTTTAGCATACATTTCAGTTGTGGATGATTGTCCATATTTTCCAGATGGAAAATGCGAAGCATGATGTGAATGTGTATTAGATCCCAAGTCACTTGATATTTGTTCTCTGTGCCCTTGCTAAAGAAAACACCATCAAATGCATTTTGTTGTTATTAGTAAAGCACGCAGAAGATAAAAAATGACATGAATGTGGTACTGCTAGTAATGTTATGACTGATAGATTCGCTTTGATCTCCTGTTACATTCGCAGTGCCTTTTAAAACTTGTTAGTTGTTTCAGCACTATGCTGATGAATAATAATGTAGATACAACTATATATGTATGAATGTGAATGTTTCTGAATTAAAATAAATGTTTGGAATGCCAGTGATTAATCACTAAAATACAGTGTCCAATGGCAATACCTGGGGATACTCCGAAAATGTGCAGTGAATTCAAATACCAAAGTATTTCATCTCCCTGCAGTCACTTAAGTTCCTGGGCATATTTTGTAATGTTTGTTGGTCATGTTCTTTGCTACTAGAAGTATTGGAAAGCAATATCTAGTAAATAGAGAATATGTAAAGGAGATTTTTTTTTTAATTTAAAAATACTGCTTTTCTTGAAGGATTATTAAGAAAAAAGAATATAGAGACTTGGTAGAGAAATCATTCTAAAGTAGTATATTAATCTCTTATACTGTGTAAACGTAGGAAAATAGAGGCTTTCTTTTAAAATTAACAGAGGTTTTATTTCCACATTTTGACTTAAATTTTTTACTGCTGAGTTATAAAGCCTTGAAAATAATAGACATGGTGATAGTCTCTTTTGTCCTATGAGATCCTGATCTTTCAGATTTTGATGGGTCTGTGTGCATTTATTAAAATATGTGTACTGAATTAGAAACAGATTATGGGATTGTGCAGACTTTCTCTGCTTTCAGCTGTGATATAGAAAGCTTTATATCATTTTGCCATTGTGCACTTGTCCTGCATAGAGGTAATTTAGGAAGCTTAATGCAATTGATGTCCAACTGTGACACGGTATTTTTGCAAAAGTAGAATTCTTCACTGCTCCTAGCTTGTGTAAATGGTTAATCAAAGTGGATTGATAGATTATGTGTCTGGGTTTTTTCTTCCTTTTTTTTTCCTGTAGGTGTTTGTGACTCATAAATGCAGAATTAGACCGAAAATCTGTGACTGGATAATGGACTATTTGCAAGTACTTTACTGCACTTTCCAGTGCAGCACAACAAATAGCCTGCACTTTCCGGTGTTTATTTGTAAGGATTTATTATTCTGTGACCCTGCTAATCCCATCATTTCTATTCCTGTTTTTATGATAGTGGAAGGAAGTTGTTTATAAATAGTTTCTATAAATGGGTATTCCTGAAAATACATCTGATCCGAACAATATTTTTACATAACTGTCTTTTATGGTAAAGTAATAGGTGAAAATTGAGAAGTCATTAATGTTTTATGTCCCTTCGCTCTGCTTATGAATCATCACTTAGCTGTTTGCCAAAACCTTTGTAGTCTGTTTAGTGACAATTTTATATGAGAATCAGCTGGATAATTTTTAAATCCACTCCTTGTCCTTTTCTTTGAAGGTTCATCTTGATTTATTTGTCCAGTTGCCAACAAAACGTTAAAACTTAATCTTCCATTGTAGAGGATGTTTTAAATACGTATTAACTCAGAGCTTGATAATGCTTTTCGAAGAATATAGATAGCTTTACTGGTCCAAAAATTGTAGATATTAAATAAGTTCTAAGGAATTAGTAGCTATGCATTGTGTGTGTTAGGAAATAAAAACAGTCAGAACACCTTAGAAAGCTATCAGAAACCACCTTGTGTGTTAGATCTCCCCATTGAGACTAGTTATTTTGAAATATGAAGCACTTAGTTTGGTTTCATACCAATTAGTAAATGTCATTTGTGATCACTAAAAAAATATTCCTCATAGAATATCCGTCATGAAAACACAGGAATGTTTAATAACATTGGGTTCAGCTTTCTTTGCAGACAGAAATTATTTTAAATTAGAGGCTGCTGCATAGTCTGCTACTGTGTTCTGGTTGTCCATCTGTTTAGGTGGTTTCTCTGGACTGGAAACATGTCAACCATTATGTCTTGGACAGCTCTGACCACACTACAAAACTGAAACTGCACTAAGACTAGCTAGTACCTATAAGGGCAAGAAGGTATTTGATTCTAATGCTTTTAAGATAATTAATGCAAATATGATAATTGAGTCATCCATTTATATGCAGAGAGGCATGAGCCACTGCTATGAACAGCTCAACTGTGAAAGGCTTTGTAAATAAAACACGCTGTAGGGGGAGAAGGGAGGAGACTGAGGACAGTATGTGTCAATACGGAAACTGGAAACTGAGTTTAGGAGTTGAAGGTAGCTCCAAAGAGAAAGATATGAATGGAAGGAGCTGTTAGGAGAACAAGACTACAGAAGGGCTGGAGGATGGAATGGGAGATGGATAAGGTGGAGCTGTGAAATAAGGAAGTGGCGTTTGCCTTGCTACAGATCAAGAAAGGCAGACTAAGATTAGATCTCACTGAAAATAGTTGAGGTAAGATTAGAATGAGAACCATAGAGGTTTTTCTTTATCAGACATTGCAGTGCTTTAATTACGTGGGTCTAGTCTTCATAGAATGAGCTTAATCAAAGCTGAAATAAGGTAGTCTTCCAAAGTCCTTGTCCGTTTGGGTGTTTTATACCAAATTGATTAAAATTATTTCTGATTTGGTTTAAATACTCAAAGGTAAACGGCGTGTATGAAATTCTACTAGGATTCCAGGGGTGCAACTGAGCAGAGACTGACCCTGGCTTTGGCTGCGTCTCTGTATAATCCATCCCAGTCTTTTTAATTGGTACTTTCGTGTATCTGTCTCTCTTCAAAACGAAGGCTACACTGAGGTTCTTTCTCTCCAGATAAGATAGTATGTTATTGTTAAATGCCTTTCCCAGACTGTAATTCTATTTGTGGTTTGTACTGTTGACTGTTGATTGTTAACAGGTTCTGAAATAATGCAATTAAGTGATCCAAGAAAAACATATAAAGCATTAATAAGCCACATCTACATAGAGCAGAGTGAAAAATATGGTTGACTAGCTATGATACTCACCTAAATAAGATAATATAATTCATTTTGCCTTTTTCTCAGGTTAATAATCTGCTCTTTGTCTTAATCGTCTCTGAACAATGGGTGTTTCACCGTGTTCTTGATCTGCTACTCAGTGCCACATGAAATTCTGCATTATCGTACATTTGGAGGTGTTCTTACGGTAACAGAAGATTTAAAGCTTTGCATTAGCTTGAAATGGCATACAGAACTGAACAGTATGTTGCATTAGAAAGGAGAAATCTTGCATCAAAATGCTGCAGTTCCTAGGTGATTAATAATGTCCTCTGTGTGGAACAAGTTATGCACTTAACTGCTTATTCTTCTCTTTTATCTCCCTTCTTTCCTTCTGCAGGTATCGCCCCCAGTAAGTTCCTACTTGTGTGAAAGTTTCAAAATGCATTACTGGCAGATAACTGAAGTGAGGGGTGGGGACTGACTTTTTTCAGTTGCAGAACTGTATCCTGAATGCATGTGCTAGCTGCAGGCAAAACTAGGCACAGTATTTCTTTTTCTTTAGATGACTTCAGATTTTTTTCCTTCATAGTAAAGTTTGTGTATAATATAGCTTTGCCCATTTATTTTTAAAGTGGTCCCTGCCAACCTCAACTATTCTGTGGTTCTATGATTCTTCACCAAATTATCTGCAGACCTGAAGTTTCCTGTAGGTGGGTGATAGAAGGAATTTGAACTTTATATTAAGAAGAAAAAAAGTGTTTTGAAATGTGATCCAACAGCGAATCTGGCATTGATGGAGGTCTGTCTGTAGTTGAATATGAAAATGATAACTGAAAAGAATTTAAAATAAAGTAACGTTTAAAATTTCATTCCTTTTAAATATTTGAGGGCACTTCAGAGCTGTTGACAATATGTGCACAGATTCCAGAAATGAGATATTGTCATTTGCATAGGTAATTATTATCTTGTTGCAAAGACTAGCGAGAGACCAAGAAAACCCAGATGGCTTTTGGTAGATATTTAAATCATTTGGAGCATACCATTTAAAGGATATTTTGTCTGAAATTGGATTTTTTTGTAAACAGAGAAAAAAATATTATAACCCTCCAGTAGCTAATTCATATTATTAATTGTTAGGACTGAGTTAAAAGTAAAACCTGACATTTCTGTTTTGTAATGGCTTTGTTCAACCAGTTAACAGAGTGAGTACATACGTAATGATATTGTGAGGTGGGAGAAAACATCTGGTCGCAAGCTGCTGTCCAAAGATCAGAATTAGTAATGAGATTTTGTGTCCTTATACTTCTGTGCTTCAGAGTCAGCAGGTGCAAGTCAAGGTTTCACAAGGACAAGAGAGGTGCTACAACCTTGCCCGCTACTCTCTGACCTTCATCAGAAAGTGATAGCTGTATTTTTAATAGAGAAGCCACATCTTCAGATTAACTGGCTAACTGGTTCATTATTGATGAGGGCTTTAGAGATTGGTCAAGTTGTGTAACAGGTGAGAGAAGCATTTTAAGAAGCTTGATTTGGCTCAGATGCCCCTGTTTCCTTGTTGCCTATTAGTTTTTATCATTTTGTATGATTTCTACTTTTCTACACTCAAATACACCATTGTAGGGTAAAATTTGTAATTGTTCTAGGCTAGTTGATCTACCTGATCTGTCCTCAGAGGTGCCAGATATTTTCTTTGAAATTGCTGTCACATTGATAGCCTAAGGCTTGGTAAATTTTGGAATATTGCTTGATGTTTCATGAGATAATTCTTTACGACAGTTCCTGATGCCTTTCTGTTCCATTAGCTCTTAGCCATCTGTTGCTTTGATTGCACTATTATAGGGAAAAAGTGTTTTGGCAAGCTATTTAACTGTGTTGAAAAATTTTGTTTCTTTGCTTTCTAGTATTTTATTGCTGATATTTCTTTTTTTTTTTTTCTCTCTCAACCTTCATAGTGCAATGCTTCTTGTTATTTGCTTCTTGTTATTTACTTCTTGTTATTCTAAGAAACAGAAGCCTGACCTAGTTTGAGGACATGATGAGGTTTATGGCTGTTTTCCTTTCCTGTGAAAGTCCTTGTACCAAAAGAAGTTGTGTATTTCCAAACATGGGCTGACAGGGGTAGATATTATAACCTAACCATTTTTAAATTTTAGTTTTGGGATCCTTGCCTCTTAAAATGTGCTTTTCTAGAGTCTGGCCAACGTGTTATGTCAGTATTACCTTCTATAGAAAATTATAAAATATTAACCTCTCACTCCTCCCAACACTGCAAAGGTCAAAACAGGAAGAACTAGAAGATCATTAGAAAGAAGTCTGTATTCTCTGGCTTTGCATTGTCAATTTGACCTTTTCATTTATTGCTCAGATTTTAAAGATGAACAGAGTAAAAGACAGACGGGGTGATAATGAACATAGAGACGTGCTTCCCTAAGTAGGTTCATTTTTAGGAGTTGTGATATACCAATTAATCTTTTTAAGGCATGGACTTTTGGAAATGAAATAAAATACTGTTTTTAGACTGCAGCTGAATTTCATTGCCATTTAATTTCTTCTTTTAGGTTTTTTGTTGATTTTTCCTGCAATTAAAATAGCTGAGTGATACTGCAAAGCAAGAATTCCAACAATTCTTAGTAAATTATTAATTCTGCTCAATAGGTCATTTTGCCTTGGCTGTGACTGAGGTGCCTGAGTTTCCTTCACTGCTTACGTCCTTGAGCTCTTTAAATTGAATTGCAACTTTTCCTGGAGTAACTTCTCACTTTTTTTCACTTTTGGTGTCTGTAAGAGATGACTAAGAACTACTTGTAATTGGTAGCTGCAGGTGCTTACAAACCCTTCCTCAATCACTTGGTCTTCAAGTAGTAGTACTTGTCTTTTGGGGTAGTAATGTTATTTATGGGAAAATTATTTGAAGGAGGCAGTGTGTTGTAATGGTAGCAAGAGAGGAGAAGGAGTAAATACTGTAAATTAAGATCTAACTGGGGGGTTTCAGGCCTGCAAAGGGGTCTTTTTTTGGATTATTTAACTGACCTTGTAAAGCTGTACTGTGTTGGAAATTGCAACTACTGTCTCATACAAACAAAATGAGCTGTGTGAAGTAAACATAGAAAAGTAACTGAAATAGTTCCCAATATAGTAAATTGTCATGGTTTAACCCCAGCCAGCAGCTGAGCACCACAGAGCTACTCGCTCACTCCCCCCCATGGGATGGGGGAGAGAATTGAAGAGTAAAAGCGAAAAAACTCGTGGGTTGAGATAAAGACAGTTTAACAGGTAAAGCAAAAGCCACGCACACAAGCAAAGCAAAACAAGGAATTCATTCACTCCTTCCCATCGGCAGGCAGGTGTTCAGCCATCTCCAGGAAAGCAGGGCTCCATTACACATAACGGTTGCTTGGGAAGACAAATGCCATCACTCCAAACGTCCCCCCTTTCCTTGTTCTTCCCCCAGCTTTATATGCTGAGCATGACATCATATGGTATGGAATATCCCTTTGGTCAGTTGGGGTCAGCTGTCCCGGCTGTGTCCCCTCCCAACTTCTTGTGCACCCCCAGCCTACTGGCTGGTGGGGTGGGGTGAGAAGCAGAAAAGGCCTTGACTGTGTGTCAGCACTGCTCAGCAATAATGAAAACATCCCTGTGTTATCAACACTGTTTCCAGCACAAATCCAAAACATAGCCCCATACTAGCTACTATGAAGAAAATTTACCCTATCTGAGCCAAAACCAGCACCTAAATCTACTATCAAATGAAATTATTTAATACTATGTGCCAGTCAAAAATACTCAGAAGTATCATTCTGGAAACTGTTTTTGCATTTGCTCTTGAAGGACTGCAATAACCTTTTGTATTCCCTGCCAGAGAATATATGTTAGCTTGCAAGTTTGATTATTTCAATGTGTGTCCTGTTCTAGGGTTATTGTATTTTAATGCTGATTATTTCTTGATGGCTAGGGAATGTTGTGTTTTTGTTCAAAATATTATTCATGGTATTTCTTGCTTGCCACATTGTCATACCACTCTGTTGAACTGCTACCTGGACTAATTAGTAATTATGGATCTTCCTTCAGCTAAGTAACATGTGTAATTCCTTTTGTACTGTGTTATGCTTTTAGTGCTTGTGTATGAGACATGGTAAACGTTTTACCACGTAAGAGTTAAGGAGGTGGCAGCACACTGAAATCACAGCTGTTGAGTAATGTGTATATGTACATATATATATATATACAGTGAAAACTTTGTTGTGTTCCTGCCACAGCCTTTCCTAAACAGGGTCATCTGTTCTCTGCAGAATAATAAAGATTTTCAGTCAGAGTCGCTGTTCTGATTTTAGTAAGCAAAACAGAAATGTTCTTGTGTACATTAGTAGCTATGGAACATCATTTCTAAGTGAGAGACTAGTCCAAATTTGACTTCTCCGTATGCGGTGCTTCCAAACTGTCATGTGAAAGAACATTTCCTTGGAGAGCTGTTCTGATTATGTGGTGCAGGCACTTGTGAAATTTAACTACATGACAGTTAGCAATTAATTAGATTTCTAACACTACTACTTTATGAAAGTGGTTGTAATTGTCGCAGGTAGTACTGACCATAAATATTTTGGGCAATTAACACATCTTCATTTGAGAAGGAAGTTGATAGTCCACACAGGTGAAAACCCTGCAGCATGGGGTCATATGGACAGATTTGCACTGTATAAAGAAATAATGATGTGGAGTTCCCTAAGACAGGACTGCTCGGAGAAGAAAAGTCTACATGGTGAATCCCATACCCTGAGAAGGTAGAGTGTGAGTTTGGAAGCTGTGTCTGTAGCACTTGAGCCAATTAGTTTTGCCTGTCATCCAGGTTGCTTATTTTTGGTTCAGCCTTATGCTAGGAATCTTCCTGTCCCCAAATTAGCTCAGTGTCATCACCACACTCCCTTGTAGGCTTGCTCATCCAAGCTGTGTTTCTAATGATGAAAAAGAATATTGCTCTTTATTTAGCCATGCTTTCAGAAGATTGTTCTGATAACACTAGTGGCAATCATAAAATAAAAGACTACAATGTTGGACATTATAAAATAGTTGCAGTGTTGGCAGCTGACAGAAAAAAATTACTTGGTTCCATCCTAGGAGATACTTTCAAATTAGAAATGTGATATGTATTTATTTAAGTCTCTAATGACATTTCTATCTAGTCTTCACAGGGTTATTACCTTTGTGGGAAAGGAAGTGACCAAATGGGGTTCTGCTCTGCAGAATGACTGTAAATGTCATGCTAGACTGGACAGCATCTTCTGGATTATTGAGTCTAGTCGCCTACTCTTAAAAACAACCACATGATATAATTGTGAAAAAAACATTCATACTTAATGACTGCATGTCACTTATTTTTCTTCTTGTCTATGATGGTCTACAGAACCAAATGGAATGGGATAAAATGAATCAAAAATGATGTTAGTAAAATGAACAGTTCTCAATGATAGAGAAAATCAGCAAATGCGTTTGGCATGAACATCTCTTCACAGTTGCTGCTGAATGAGTATCTTTATGTTTTACTAAAACATAAATTGAAACATCCATGCCTTTTTTCAAGTGGTGGCTCATATCACCCTTCTGACCAAACTATTTAATGTATTGTCTGATGGATGCTGAGAAACTTAGATGTTTTTAAAAATTTGTGAGAGTTGCTTTCATGGTATAACTTGCTTTTGAGCAAGTTGATTTTTTTCTTTTTTTTTTTTTTTCCATATGTTGAACTGATGATTTACTGAGTCCTCCTAAGCTCTTAAATTTGTGGAATTTAGTTTCCATATATCTGTAACATATTATGTTGTGACATGCCAGATGGAGGAGTGCTTTGAATGGAGAAGGGTATTATTGGTGGACTTAACTCCATCTCTCTTTAGCTCCCTGCTTCATTATAATTTTTCCAATCTGAAAATCACTGTAGTTAATCTTCAAGTAGGTAGTAATGTTTTTAGGATGCTAATTTATTGTGTAAAAGGATACTTTCTTGTAAGACACTACCTTGTAAGAAGCAGAATTGTGTCTTGCTGTTGCTCTAACTGCCCATACATTTTTACATAGTAAAACCAGCCTGCTTTGTGTTTGGTAAAAACTACTATTTCTGAGCCTTCATTTACAAAATAAGACACTTAAAACAAAAAGGAACATAGGATCTTACAGACAGAGATTCTAAGAACACTTACAAATTGCTAAGTGTAGTTGCCTGCAGTGGCAGACAACTTCATTATAAAGTACTGCTAATAAACTCATTAAATTCCATCTCAAAAATAGTTATATTATTTTCCCTATTGTTCCTGTTGGATAGCTGTTCTGAATATTATTCTCTGATGTGATTCCATTTTCCACTGTAAATCACTTCTGTAGTCAGTATTTTTTTTTTACTTTGAATGCATTCTTTCCATTTGATAACAATTGTGTCAATCTTTTGAATCTCAGAAATGTTTAGCTTTAAGCTTTCTCAAATAAAAGGAAAATATTAGGGGCAAATTCTTACAAATAAAGTCTGTTGGTAGTGGCAAATTCTGCAATACTGATTCTCAAATTTTTGTCCAGTGTGTATTACTGATAACAGTCTAACTTTGAGATGTGTATGCAAGTCTGAAAGTACTATCGTTTGTTTTTTTCCTGCTTTCCAACATTTTCTTTTCACATAATAATTTTTGTCCCAAGAGATGCTCCATTTTTTTAAACATATTTTCTAAACCTAGAATCTAGCTGTGCATAAAAAAATGCAGTTCTCTTAGGTTTAGTGATAAACCAACAATGGACTTTATATAGCCTGTCTGGGGCATATAAAACACAAACTGTTTTTAAGGTGAGAAAAATACTATATATGAAACAAACAAAAAAGGTATTTTATTGTACATTGTCAGAGTTTTAATATATCTCTAATTCCTGTTACACAAGATGAATACATGAGCTAGAAGCCCTCTGTCAGTGGCCATGTCCACAACTTAAAGCAAATAAGAAATAGGCCACCTGCATAATCTTTGTTCTATTCTGATTTTAACTTTGGTACTAGATTTGGAAGATACTTTGTGTGAATAGCAGGTTTCCATAATGATGTGTTTTGGTTATTCCCTAACTATTCCTAACTTCAGAATGAGTTGTTAGACAACTTTTGGCTAAAAACAGTTCTTTTGAAACATAGCTCAGGCTCTGTTGGAGCACATTTTTGTGTCTTTCTTGACCAGTAGCTGCAGAGTTAGTTTGCTGAACTATGATGTGGGAGCTCCAAGATTCATCTTTTGCCTGAAATTGTTTGTGCCTATACTGCCTATTTGTCAGGAAAGTAAGTATCTGACCATCAGTTACTCAAGGCTGGATAGTGCCCTGCTCACCTTTTGATGCTGTTCTATTTTTTTGTTAGTTAATATATGGACACATACTAGAGTCTGACTGAAACCTGGTTGAGTGCTCTTACTATAGTAGTAAGGTATTGATTTTGTATTACTGACTTGCTGCCTGCTTTTATAATTGTGTAAGTATTCTATAAGAAATAGAACAATTTCAACAGGAAAGACTGGTAAAGGAGGTGAGTCTTTTCTATCTTTGCTTTCCTTCCTTTCAGTTTCATTTTCTTTCTAACTTCCAGCTTCTTTTCATTCTGTCCCCCATCCTCTTCCCATTTATATTTTCTTTCTCTTGTTCATTCTGTCCCCAGATTCCCTTCTTGCATTATACTACTCTTCATTTTCTGACATCCCATTAATCTTCCAGTCTTTATAGCTTACTTTCCCACCTCCACAAGCACACCCACAGGATGCTTAGAAATTTTACAGCATACCTAGTTGTCAAAAAACTAAACCTACAAGCCCCAGACCCATAGTACTATGCTGGGAATGTTCATTAACTCCCACACTGTTTGGAAAAAGAAACTGGTACAGTTAGTATAAGGACTTCAAACCATAATACATGCCTAATATTCCTTTGCTTTCCACTAAACCTGGAAACCCCTCACTGGAGTTAGGGAAGGAGATGGGATCTGTCTTTTTTGCTTCAACTATGGTTCTGATCTTTGCAGAAACCCTAGAAAGACTGACATGAATGTGTAGTTATGAGAGTTCTGTGACCTCTGAAGCATTAGGTTTGAGGAGAATGCACTGTTCATCAATGGATCAGAAAACTTGTTGCAGTTGATGGATGCACCAGCAAGTGGATCCTCAGCACACCTGCCGCATTGTAGCTTTACTGCTGTGGTAACAGTGCAAGTTCACCACACCTGAGAGGCAGATGAGCACGCTCGCTTTCTTTGACTCAAGAATGTCTGGCTAAGAAAACTGTGACCAGGGGAAGATGAAGCAGAGTTGCATTGGTCTTGCAGTAGACCCTTTTCATGTTAGTGGCTACTGCTGCTGCAGCCACCGGCAGGAAGAGTGCAATGGTATAAGGTCTCACTGCCAGAAGAGAGTCAAAGTGGGGTTTCTAGTGGGACGCGTCTGTGATCTCAGATGCTTCTGTCCAGTCTGGGTGCCAGGGTTTCACCAGACCATGTTCTTTAGTGCTGGCAGAAGTCACTAGGAAAAATGACAAAAGACTGCATCTCTAATGTGTGTATGATCAACTGATCGCCCCCTCCATTAATTGCCCGTGAATGCTAAATAAAAAAGCAGTATTCAGTGTATGGATGACAGTGCTTAGTTTCCAAAGGCAGTAATTTGAGGCTTTTCTCTTGCTAAATAGCACCCATGCCAGTGTTTAGTGTTGCTCGGTGGAATTATCATCAGATTTAATCTTAATCAAAGGTCTCTTAAACAACGGACCTCAATAGTTTTTGGATAGTTTTCACTCTCCTGTATTTCGGAAAAACTCTGAACAATACAGAGACACTTGAGCTTTTTTTTTTTTGCAGGCGTTGGAAATGATCATTGTGTTGCTTTGCACTCTTAATTCTGCTGGGAGGAAGATGAAATTATTGTCAGTATTAGAAATAGAAATGTAGAAATACAAGCGTAAAATCTGTAGCCAGTAGTAGGGGCTTAACCTGCTTGCCTCTGCTTGTCCTTGGTTAGTATTTTTTTTTAGGCCTGTATCACATTTAATTAACTGTTTGGCACTTAAATGACAGTACTGTAACAGATACTGCGTGTTAAAACAGTATTACTAGCTACACCATAGCTGAATATAGCTGTACTGTAACTAACCTCGGAATTATTGTATCAATCACTGGTAACCCACCCCAGGTTAGATATTGCCAGCAGTGCTTCCAGTTCCTTTTTTTCCGTTCTTCTTATTCAGAGGATAGCGCCAAAGGAAGCTAAGCAAAGCATTGCTAAGCAATCAAAGGAAATCAGTCCTCTCCTTTACCCTCTGTTCTCTGTTATGCAGTAAGGTTGCCAGTTATTTAATGTTAAATGAAATGAATTAGCAGACTGAACTTAGAGATGAACTTGTCCGGTAAAATGATGCCTCATCATGGATAAAAAACCCCTATAGTACAGTTAGAGATAATAATTATTTTTGAAAATCTTCTTTCTCTAGAATCCTACTCAAGTGGGAACTGCTCTTCAGGTTTTCCATAACCTTGGGACTTTGAAGGATACCATTGCTAATGTGGTGGACGGATACTGCACAGTCCTGGAGGAGAACATAAAAAATGCTTTGGATATCAAAGTATTGACCCAACCATCTCAAACTGTTACAAGAGGTATGATACTTGTTTTACAGAGAATGATAACTGGTTTTTTTGGACAGAAGTACAGTATGTTGTCAAATGGAAGAAACTTTCACGTCCAAGCCTGTTACAGGAATGTTTCCCTGCTTGCTTTAACCAGTAGAGGATGGGAGTAGGCATGTCTCAGAAATTATCTAATACAAAGCCAAAGTTGGGTCTGTCTGTTGTTATTGGGCTCAGAAGTTTTCCTTTATTCCCCATCCCCCCTCTTTTTCCTGATTTGCGCAGAAAATTGTCCCCATTAGTTTGCAACTTTGCAGCATTTTCTTAGCAGTTTGTCATGGCAAGATGAATCCAAATTTTGCTTTCTTTGTGTTGGTGGGAGGATCATGGGTAGAAATTATTTGCAAGCAATGGAACAAGCCTGAAACTATATTGTGATGCTTTTGTCAGATGGAAATCATTTCAAAGCAGTATATTTAATATGAAGAAATGTTGCACTATTAAACATTTAGTTCCCACATGTTAGCTCAGATACCAAAGAATACTGAGGAATTGGGTGGGCAGGCAAATTTCAACTTTGGCAATATGAACA
The DNA here is from genome assembly GCF_000699105.1 of Pygoscelis adeliae. Classification (NCBI taxonomy): domain Eukaryota; kingdom Metazoa; phylum Chordata; class Aves; order Sphenisciformes; family Spheniscidae; genus Pygoscelis; species Pygoscelis adeliae. Next base: position 238,367 of record NW_008825150.1, read on the forward strand.
TATAAAACTTTAAAAAAAAAACTTTTGCAACAAGTTGGGGGTCCAAAACCATAATCACTAGCATAATAAAGAAATGCAGCCCCTCTCAAGGAAAGTGATGGTTTAGAAGCTGCATGCCCTTCAGCTGGAATATCACTTTTTTTAGCAGTTTGCCTATGCATTTAAGTTCTGAGCTGGTAATACCTGTATTTTTCAGAGCTACTGTCTCTGCCATTTCACTTTGCTATTACATCCTGCAACAGTGCTCATTGGCATTATGTTGGTGTTTCTGTGGAGGTCTGAATTGGTAAAGCAGGTAACAGTGACGAACATTGAAGTGTCCCCGCTGAACTTCAGTTTAGTTGACTTCTCAGTTGAGACAACTGAGGCCATTCACAAAGCTCTGTTTTGAAGCTATTTTAGGCTGCTTTGACTTTAAAAAAAAAAAAATCTTATGTCAGAGTGCACAGCGATCTATATCTCTAATATTTTAATTTTTACATGTGAAAGCTGAAATGTGCTGCTGTGTGTTTTTAAAAACCATTTAGGTGGCCCTGGTAGAGCTGCTATGCCAACACCTGGGAACACAGCAGCTTTTCGAGCAGCCCTCTGGACAAACATGGAGAAACTCATGGATCAGATCTGTGCTGCTTGCGGACAGGTACTCAGCAGCTAATTCGTGTTTGTCCAGTCATGCAATTTTGCATATAAGATATTAGATGTCACTTTTCCTCTCAATAAATTCTTTCTTACAGGTGCAGCATTTGCAGAAAGTATTGACAAAGAAAAGAGATCCTGTGTCACATGTCTGCTTCATAGAGGAAATAGTTAAGGTAAAGTTTTGATTTAGCTGAATATGTTTTAGTAATTCTGTTAAGGAAAATGTGATTGTTTACAATTTTACAGTTCCGTAAAAACTCTGTAATTAAATTAACGGTAAAGTGTTCAAAGTCAAACTAGCATTGAAAGCTGTATTTATGGTCTGTGGGTTACATCTGTAGGGTATAAACATGTTCTTTTTATAATAATTTCTTTTGTTTTCTTTAAAGGGAGCTGATAAGGCACCACTGTCAGTTTTTATTACTGATCATTAATGTCATTCTATAAAATACCATGTGATTTTAGTAATTAATTAAGTCTGTTAGTTTGCATAGGAATATGTGTCTTCATCTAACACTTTCAGCCATCTGTTTCTCTACTTCTTGGCAATTTCTTCCTTGAAAAAAAATCATGGCTGTTTTTTGAATACCTATTATTTTCCATTCAATTGCATTGTTTTCTATTCATATTTGGAATAATTTGATTAATGGTCTCCTTCAGTGTTAGGAACAGAATTACTGAAGCTATCTCATCTACCTTAGTAGACGAGAAGAAACAAAAACAAAAGATGTGTTTATGCAGACATCTCCTTTTCCAAGTTATGGCTGGATTTTTAATTCACATGAATTTAATTTTTGAAATATGTTGGGGAAACTCTTCATATGCAAATGTGGTCCTCTCAACAGTGAAAGCAAATAATGAAGGTTAAATACAGCATTTAAGTTTATCTGTTCAGCCCATCTCCAAAAGCCATTGCACAGAACATCACTTCTCTATGAGGCGCTTCAAGTTTCTCTTTCTGTGTCGTAAAAAAAAAAAAAAGCAAATACAAAACACCTCAAAAAGTGTATAAGCTTTTAGCGTATTTTCTTCATTAAAAAGTTTGATCTGGCAAAAAATATCTATTGCTGAAGGGTGGAGCCCTTCAGTAGATCAGCATGTTTAAGGAGAAACATAGAAACCTAGAGACAGAAAGAGGAACTCTGGAAGGCTCAGGAAGGGTTTGGATGGAAAGGGAGTGTAGATAAATGAGCTTTCAGTGTCCATGAGTGGCTCCCACCCTGAGCCTGTGCTTCTCACTTTCACTCTTCCCGTTTGTAGAGCGGCACGTGACAAGGGGGTAGGAGTTTTTCCAGTTGTCAAGGATGATAATAGAGGGAAGCCAAAGGAAATCTTTTATCATCTTGGAGAATAAATGAACAGGGAAAATGAATCTTAATAGAAGCTAGATACAGAGTAATGAAAAACTCATTAGAAAATAAAATAAAGGCTTTCGGTTGTCATATGCTAAGCATGATTACCCTTCCTTCCCTTTGACTTCATACTGCAGGATTGCATCTAAGTGACAAATTGTATTTCCCGAATAAAATCCATCTATTTGTTTCTCCACAGTTATCACTCTTCCAATTAGTTTGCTCTTCAACATGTGTTTTGGTGTAGTATAACACCAAGCTGGACAGTTGTCATTGTCAGTGAGGCAGCTAAGGAGTAGTGGTACATCCTTGTCTGCTGCTACCAGAACACTCGCAGCATGACACGGTACTGCTGATAGCACTGATGCTTTACTTTCTTTTTACCTGAGATGGTTCAGTGTAGCACAGTGTTTTTCTTGGCCCTTCTCACAGTTACACCATTTGTTCTAGTGTCCCTTGAAAAAGGTACGGCACTAGCCTGCAGATGGGTGAAGTCACACTGAACAGTAGAGCTGTTGTTTAGTCAAAACCAGACAAGAACTACATGCTGCTGAAATTCGAGTGTATGTACAGATGGCTGTATGGGAGTACAGCCATTGTTGTGTACATTGAAAATAGATATAAGTAAGAAATTGGTATTTTGCCATTTACTAATGAAGATTCCGTCTCATATTAATCCAAACTGAAACAACATGCTTTCCTCAGCAAGTGTTTTGGAGAGGGAGAAGAGTTGGATTTTCTTTCTTGTATTCAATTTCATTAATAACTGAGCAAATGAACAAAACAAACTAAAGGTACTAACATTATACCCATTCGCTAGGGCAGCATGCCCACACCAGAAGATAGGAAAACGAATCATCCACTCTACAGTCTGTGCACTAATTACTGTTACTGATGTCAACATTATTATTATAGTCATCTTCTGCAGCAGCTGCAGTACCACTTTGCCTGTCCATCTGCTTCCTTGTTTTGATTACTGCAGTGCAAGTATCATCCTAGGAAGCATAAGAGAGGAGGAGACCCAGCCTTTTTAAAGCACAAGTCCTTTAATAGCAAGAAAGCTACTTGCCTTTTTTTTTTTTAATCATTCTCTTTTTTTCCATTGGGGATTTTTTGTGTCTTTCTCTTCACAGATAGCACAGCCTGCATTTTTTCTAATTTTGTATTATGATCTCAAACATGTGCTTTCCGGCCTTCTAATTACCTGTTACCATAATAATATTTAGTAGTGTTGTATCATGTTGTATCCAAAAATGTAGTTTTAAAAACACTAACTAATTAATTAAAGGATTCACAAAAACTCTGTTTAAAAAAAAAAAGGAAACAAAACAAAAATTCTGAGGCACAGAACTTGTAAAATTTATAAATACTGGGGTTCAGCAACACTCGCATCTTTTCCACACTATGGTTTCTCTTACAGAATTCACTTCCAAATTTTTCCACCATTAGATGTGACCAAGAGTTAAGTGACATACCCAGCCTTACATGAGTATCGTGGAAGAATCTGGAGGTTAAATTTACACTGCACTTTTTTCCACTCCTTCCCTTTGCAAATCTAGATTTTGGTATTTTCCTTTGCCACAATATGAAGTGAATGCAATTTTGAAAAGAAATCATGCACTCACAGTACATTGTAAAAACTGTTACATTTCATACTAGTAATGAACTATAGATTTATTATTAATCTGTAAATATTAAAATTACAGATTTAATTTCCAAAAAAGATCTACAAGGTATTTAAAGGAGAAATAAATTTCCTTTAAGACTGAATGGACATTTTTGTGGTTTTATTTAGGAAAAAAGGCCTTTAATGACTAGATTTTAGTTAAGAAAAAAGGCTGAAAGAACTCAGAATTCATTAAGTTCTGATTTCTAGTTTTGGGGAAAACAAATAGAGATTTAATTGTATACATTTTTTAAAAGGTAGGGTTATTGTTTTCATAATGTTGAGGGTAAAAATTAAAATTACAAATAAGATTTAAATAATTTAGAATTGATATTTTTGTTCACCTAATGACTGGTTATTTTTATCACTTCTTTCAACAGCATAATTCACCTTCGGAGAGCTAATAGGTTACTCCAGTTTATTCTGCTTTATTGCTTCTCTCTTTCAATGTGTAGTGACTAATCCTGCCTCAGCTGTTGTAATACCTAAACTACAATTGACTTCAGTGTAAGTTGCAGCAGAACATATCTTTCTGTGACAGCCACCTTCCTAATTAGAGATAAGAATCCCTCTAAGCCCCTTGCAAAAGAGTTGAAAATGATCTCTGATCCTCATCTATTTTGGGTCCTTCACTCCTACATAGGCGTCAGCGAACAGTTCTGCAAAGCGAGAAGCAGCCTTAAAAGCAGCAAATCATTTTGTAGGAGGGTTTTGGGGTGGTCAATAGAAAGGGTGAGCTGGGGTCTCTCCGCTGGGCAGAAGGGTACTCCCTGTGAAAGGGCGGATCTGCCCTTGATCGCCTTTGATCTGCTGATGCCCCGCTTGTTAGCAGCTAAGGCACACTGCAAACCCTGTCATTTACGTAAGCCTCTGGGTAAAAAAGTGAGCTGAGAGTTGTAGGGAGTGTTATTATGTACTTCGTGGAGGGCTCTTATCATTGCCTCTCCTGATGAACGTTTGGTGAGTAAGCAGGCTATTTTGTTGAGTTGTCATCATTGGCAATATGAGGTGTTAACGGTACAGAAGGAAATGTCCTCATCATTACATAAGATAAAGAAAATAAAGGGAAAATATAAATGTTTATGGCCCAAAGTGTACTTACAGTTCACCTTCTTATTTCTCCTCCCCATCCAAACTTGTTAAAAAATGTTGCTGCTTTGAAATTATTCACGTCTAACATCACATATTCACATTCAGTTGACCCAATTAAAAAATAATCCCAAGTGGAAAAAATTGAAAGATCATCTAATTACTGCCTTATGTGAGTTCAGAAAATAATCTTGTTTTCACCTATTACAAGTATGTGATTTATTTTCCAGTATTCTTTCGCAGAAGCAGAATTGAATTACTTGCATATCATTTCTACTGTGGTTTCTGTTTATTATTTAAGCAATAACAAGGTACTTTGTGGAGATCTGAACACAGGTGAATGAGTAGGTTTTTGATCCCCAAAATACTGAAGATGCTCTTTATTTCAAACGTACAAATTGTCAAGGTTGCAAGATTTTTGAGGCCTCTCTTAAAAAAACCAAAAAGGTCTTACCAGAGTTAAAGGTCCTGATTCTAGTTTTGGATGGATCAGTGTGTCCAGACAGCCATGCTAAAAGTAATTTGGTTCTAATTCAAATGGGAGGGTCGGAGCCTGTGCACTGGTTTTCTAATGATGCTGTGTTTTCTCTAGAACATTAATTCCGTTTCTCTGACAGAAATGTGCAGCCGTAAATAAAGGGGATGGTGTGGAGGTTGCGTGGGTTAGTAGGTTATAATGACCTTTGTTCTTTTCCACTTCTGGTTTGGTGGGGTTTGTGCAGTTCAGTGATGACTGAAAATTATTAAGTCAGTTGGTTTTCAGTCAGCTTGCTATTCGAAAAGAAATGCATTTACCAGAAGTGCCGCCTGTTATCATCGTTCTTGTCAATCTTACCTGAACAGCTACAGGCTGAGTGGACGTGGTAACGAACCACCCTTTCTCTCTTGGATGGGGTATGTAGTAGTCAAGGTGAAAGCGTAGTTCGAATTGCTGCTGTACATACTAAATGAGTTCTCTGGATAGAAGAAAGCTGTTGGGTCCCTTGGGTAGTTACTGGCTTTTGGAAACACGAAGTTCATTTACTTCCAGTTGATGCATATCTTGCAGGAATATGGGAGGATTAATTAATGTTTTAAGTAGTTCTGAAGATATAGGACACTGTTTAAGACCTAAGTATTTTTGTTCCTTACAAATTAGTTTTTCTGAGGAATCACTTAAGAATTCTAATATTCTAATAGGGAAAATGTAGAGTCTTAACTTTATTTTCTAGTTAAGAAGGTTCTATTTTTAAAAAAAACAGGTTTTGTTTCTTTTGTCAGCTGCACAGAGAGACCTTTTTAAAATGTTGCACTACTGCTGGAAGTCTAGAAACTATTACACCTTGGGTATAAACTCAGTGTAATGAAATTCTATGCCCTGCAGCAAAACAAAAAAATCAAGGTAATTTTTAAAATCATGGTGTCATTTATTGACATCTGTTCATCTGCAATGTGTAATGTAGACAACATTAGAAATTTAAATGCACTGTTCTTTTAAGAAATTTAATCTCAACTACTTTGAGAAGATAGGAAAGGTTTATTGAAAACACACTCGGAATTTGTCTGTTTCTTTACTGATTAATTGCACTACTGAGGATGATGGCTTTTTGTTCACAGTCTAACATTTGGCAATTACGTTGCTATAGAAATAGTGCAAATAGATTTCCTTATTTCTGTCCCATAAGATCTCGCCGTACAAAATCGTTAAATCATTTGCATTCTTGCTTTATTGGTGGAAAAAATATTTAGGCTGTCCTTTAAACGTCTTCTGTTTTTAGAGCAACATTCGCAAGTCCCATATTTCTCTATGGCGGAGCCTTTGATTATAGATAGAAAATACTGTATGTATTAGTATGCAAAGCCTGATTTCAGGAGCCTGCAGCAACTAGCTGCATGGTAATATTCACTATATTGTTTTACATTTCAAAGAGGCTTCACAATAAAGATGTTTTTCACATTCTACTCAAAGTATCAAAATTTCTACAGGGAAAAACAAGTTGGAAGGGAAAGTCATGAAGTAGGAGCCAGTTTAGAATCAGTGGGTCAGATTTATTATTTGAATGTTAGAATAGGTATTTTAGACACACACAAATATGATAATTCACAGATGGGAAATTATACTCATTAAGTTCTAAACTTACAGTGTGGAGGAAATAGAGATATTTGTAAAAATAAATATATGTCTTTTCAGTATCTTCTTGCATTCTTGTCTAATACTGAATAAGGGGGTTACTTTCATTCTCATTCCTTGAATTTAGATTTAATGTCAGATACTAAATAGTTATATTAAGAAGAGAGCTCAAGAGATTTCATTTCAGTAATAGCAAAGTTAATTAGTAGTTTGGTATGTTTTTTAAAAATGAGGTAAGCTGTTCTGTTTTTATGTTTGAAGAGACTTTAAATCAGTTTTCCAGGCTGCAGCATTAATATTACTGTAGAGTAACAGTGAATACAGATCATTAATATTATTGTAGAGTAACAGTGAATACAGATCTTCAGGTATCTTTGCTCTTATGGTATTGGTACTCAGCCCACTATTGTTCAGTGGTTTATTAACTTACTAGTAGCTATTAGTGAAAATGGGTTATACTTTTTGAACTGTGAAATCAAGTCACTTTCATGTGCATAAGTGGGAAGGGGTTTAGCACCTGGGTTCCATCAGCCTGTAGTTTTCTCTACCAAAGATAATCTTGTAATCCTGCAAACAGGCAACATTAATCTAAATTTCAAATCTATACAGCTGAGTAATAATGTTGCTCCACACTATTAACAAGTCTGCATACATGCTATAATACAATGCACTAAAGATATAAAGACTACTGAAAAAAAGAATTTTTAATATGCAAGTATAAATGGTTTTTTTCCCCTGTTCATTCCATACCAATAACAGCATACTGATCTGAATCCCCTCCTTACTACCAGTCGTTGCATAGAAGATGGTTGAATCTGCAGTCTCTCTCAGTTGCACTGTGTGCTGTAACAGTCCTCTTTTTGAAGTTCTGAAACACAGCTTTTTATGAACACAGGGTTGCTCATGAATGGCCAGCCCAGAGGGTGGTGATCAGTGGTGCAAAGTCTAGCTGGGGGCCAGTAACTAGTGGTGTACTCCAGGGGTCAATACGGGGTCCAGTCCTGTTTAACACTTTCATTAATGATCTGGATGATGGGGCAGAGTGTACCCTCAGCAAGTTTGCTGATGACACAAAACTGGGAGGAGCATCTGATGGTCCAGAGGGTTGTGCTGCCACCCAGAGGGACAGAAATGGAGAAGTGGGCTGACAGGAACCTCATGAAATTCAACAAGGAGAAGTGCGAAGTCCTGCACCTGGGGAGGAACAACCCCAGGCACCAGTACATGTTGGGGGCCACCCAGCTGGAAAACAGCTTGGCAGAAAAGGACCTGGGGGTCTTGGTGGGACACCAGGTTCAATGTGACGAGCAAATGTGTTCTTGCAGCAAAGAAAGTGAATAGTATCCTGGGCTGCATTAGGCAAAGTATTGCCAGCAGATTGAGGAGGTGATCCTTCCCTCTATTCACCACCAGAGAGGTCACACATGGAGTACTGTGTTGAATTCTGGGCTATCCAGTACAAGAGAGATGTGGACACACTGGAGAGACTCTAACAAAGGGCCACAAAGATGAAGGGACTGGCGCATTTCTCCTATGAGGGAAGGCTGAGGGACCTGGGACTGTTCAGCCTGGAGAAGAGAAGGCTCAGGGGGATCTCATCAATGTACATAAATACCTGAAGGGAGTGTGCAAAGAGGACGGAGCCAGGCTCTTCTCAGTGGTGCCCAGTGACAGGACCGGAGGCAACGGGCACAAACTGAAACATGGGAGGTTCCTTCTGAACATCAGGAAACACCTCTGCCCTGTGAGGGTGACTGAGCACCGGCACAGGTTGCTCAGGGAGGTTGTGGAGTCTCCATCCTTGAAGGTATACAAAAGCCGCCTGGACACAGTCCTGGGCAACCTGCTCTAGGTGGCCCTGCTTAAGCAGGGGGTTTGGACCAGATGACCTCCAGAGGTCCCTTCCAACCTCAACCATTCTGTGATTCTATTGACTTGCAGCTTGAAATCTCTGCCTAAAAGGCCAGTCGGCTGCTTTGAATTTGGCATCTACTAAATGTAGACCTTTTCTGTCCTAGACTAGCAAAAGTGTTAAACTTTTGCCATTGGAATATTAAATTTTCACACTCATTATGCTTGTATTGTTGGGGAAAGACTCAATTTTATTAGTTTACAACAAAAATATTTACGTAAGAGAACCTTATCTTAAAATACAGTTTGCTAGTCTGTGTTCACCTAGAATGCACAAGACTGTGTTCGACTTTGCTTTCTTGAGCTGGGACAGAGAGCAGGATGAACTAGCACTGTCCAAATGTCTCCCGGCACTGTCATTATGCAGTTTTATCACATGTTCTTAATTGTTTTATCTAAAAACCCGCTATGGTGGGGAAGTTGCACAATATTACTGTCTGTGCAGAGTATTGACAATAGTAACTTTATAGTAATAGTTGAAGCTAAATAATTATACAAGGTGAACACATTTTTTGCTGATTGTCGATTATGGCCTTGATTCAGCAAAGCACTTCAGCACATTTTTAATTTCACATAAATAAGGTATACCATGGAAGTCAAACAGACTGCCTGCATCTATTATTCTAATAAGGGTAAACTTTGTTGAATTATGGCTTACACTAATGATCTTTGTCCAGTTCATGTACACAATAAAGTGAGCCCTACTGTTGAGAAAATTCATTGCCATTTGTGGTCTAGCCTGCTGGACATATTTTGTCTGATTTATGTGTGTAATTTCCATGAGCAAGTAATTCCTATGTGAATGGTATGTGTGACTGAGTACTGAATTTTTAAACAGTATAAAAAAGGGTAAAATTATAGTGGATGGGCCAGACTGGAATCTGATTGTTGTGGTTTTCTATTTTACTCTATGTAGATGCAGGTGGATTCCCTAGGAATAACATTTGCAAAAGTAGCTAAGTGCTTATAGTCCATACGTCTTTCAAAAGCATCTTTCTATTGCCCTGGTTCTGGCCAGCTGTCCAGCAGGTCAGGACAGCAGAGGGTTGCCCTAGTTTATGTTACTGGGCAGTTGTTCAGTTTGTTTCTGAAAGCAAAGAATTGACAAGAGGAAGACAGATCTAAGCTCTCTTGCACTGCCCAAGGAGTTCCATAGGGGCTACTAAATCATTTGAGCGCCTGCTCAACTGTATTCATAGAATCATAGAATAGTTGGGGTTGGAAGGGCCCTATAAAGGTCATCTAGCCCCCCCCCCCTGCCGTGGGCAGGGACATCTTCAACTAGATCTGGTTGCTCAGAGCCTCGTCCAACCTGACCTTGAACGTTTCCAGGGATGGGGCATCCACCACCTCTCTGGGCAACCTGGGCCAGTGTTTCACCACACTCAGCGTAAAAAATTTCTTCCTTATGTCTAGTCTAAATCTACCCTCTTTCAGTTTAAAGCCATTCCCCATTGTCCTGTCACAACAGGCCCTGCTAAAAAGTTTGACGCCATCTTTTTTATAAGCCCCCTTTAAGTACTGATAGGCTGCAATAAGGTCTCCCCGAAGCCTTCTCTTCTCCAGGCTGAACAGCCCCAACTCTCTCAGCCTTTCTTCAAAGGAGAGGTGTTCCATCCCCCTGACCATTTTTATGACCCTCCTCTGGACCTGCTCCAACAGGTCCATGTCTTTCTTACGCTGAGGGCTCCAGTATTAGTTCTGGGGAATAAAGTGGTCACTGGGCACAGGAACAGCAGTGACAGTATTTTTAATTCCCAGTTTGGGTTGGTAGATTATTAGTTTGTGTAAGTGTAGTTTAGGCATAGGAGCATTTTCACAGCAGATTTTTATGAAAAAATAGCAAGTTCTGTGGATGATCTTAACCTCCCAACTATTTTGTAGTGGTGCAAAGTATGATTTATGTGCAGATTTTCTCTGCTGTGAGATCAAAATAAAGCTGCAAACAGATAGTACCATCAATTCAAAAATGCTGAGTTAAATGGATCTGCTTTTGGGGGAAAATCCTGTTTTGCCATTGTAGTCCTACGGTTGCTTGCAATTAATCTTCATAGATTTAATTCAGTTGTATTCCATGATGGGGAAAATATGTGTATGTCAACCTGGATCTTACCTGTCCTGAGTTTTAGGTACCATCAATTACAGTTAAGGTCCTTTTGCTGAAGAAAGAACATATTGCATGAAAAGAGGAAATAGCATTCTATTATATGCTTGTTGTGGTTTAACCTCAGTCGGCAACTGAGTACCACCCAGCCGCTCGTTCACTACTCCTCCCCCCCCCCCCCCCCCTCCCCCAGTGGGATGGGGGAGAGAATCGGAAGGGTAAAAGTGAGAAAACTCGTGGGTTGAGATAAAGACAGTTTAATAGGTAAAGCAAAAGCCACGCACACAAGCAAAGCAAAACAAGGAATTCATTCACTCCTTCCCATGGGCAGGCAGGTGTTCAGCCATCTCCAGGAAAGCAGGGCTCCATTACACATAACGGTTGCTTGGGAAGACAAATGCCATCACTCCTAACGTCGCCCCCTTCCTTCTTCTTCCCCCAGCTTTATATGCTGAGCATGATGTCATATGGTATGGAATATCCTTTTGGTCAGTTGAGGTCAGCTGTCCTGGCTGTGCCCCTTCCCAGCTTCTTGTGCCCCTCCAGCCTTCTCAGTCGGTAGAGCATGGGAAGCTGAAAAGTCCTTGACTAGTGTAAGCACTGCTCAGCAACAACTAAAACATCGGTGTGTTATCAACATTGTTCTCACCCTAAATCCAAAACACAGCACTGTACCAGCTACGAGGAAGGAAATTAACTCTATCCCTGCTGAAACCAGGGGACAGGTCAGGACAATGTTAAAGTGTAATAATTTCCTTCTGAGACTTAAAATTATGTAAGGATGTTTTATGTAGGATTTCTATATATGCAGTATGCACCTGAAACAGTTTTGCCCCAGATAACAGTACCAGACCTCTTAACTTCCAAAGGTTTATGTGTTCTCTGCATTATTAAACACACACTGATGGGGCAGAAATAGGACAGAATGGTGACCTTCTTCTAATGTTGTTGGTTATGGAATAGGAAGCTGTTGGAAAATGATTTCCACAGAGCTGAAAAGATAATCGGATGCAGTTCATTACTCATCTTGTCAGCTGCTCCTGCTTCAAGGGATTGTATCACAAGATGTTAATCTGCTTGTGACTAGATTTCAAAGCAAGCATTTTTATTTTGGAGGGGGTGTAAGTAATTTAACATCTTTCAATTTTATTTCATTTTCAGAAGCAAGAGAAATGGAAAATTCCCAATTTAAAGTCTTAGAATATTAATTGATAAAAATATTAGTACATCCTTGTGGGTTCTGTTACAAAAATATGTTGATATGCTGCAAAAAGCTATTTAATTGCAGAAGTTGTTCTTTTTAAGCTAATGATGAGGTAGTGTATTGCTTGAATAGTGGAAGTTAGTCTGCTAGCACACTTCAGTGTGTTCTGCAAGACAACAAGTATAGACACAAGACAGATTTGCACCGAAAAGAATCCCTTCTACACATTGAATCACTAACGTGGATGTACCCAGTGCCCCCATACATTGTCTACCAGTAAGGATATTTGGTGTAAGCGTAGAGGAGGACCAAATTCATTACTTACACTCTACAGATGGGAAGATGACAAGAATGCAGTTTTAGCTAGATGACATTTTCTGAAAGTGAAAGGCCCAAAAGAGTTACTTTCTGATACTGTGGGATGTTGCTCACAGTGCTATATGAAGTATAGGAGAAGGCTTATAAACTTTCCATTACAGTAAGATGAGCCAGTAGATTTGCTGTGTACGTTTCAGGTAAGCAGTACTGCCCCTTCCTCTTCCACCTTCATCCTGCCTGTCTTCTTAAGTCCTTGAAGAAGTTGTCCAGTACAAGGAGAGGGACATTCCTTTAATTTCCTGCTACGCTGGAGAAAAACACTCCTTTTGCTACCCTTTTTTGTGTCATTTTCTAGTATTGATTATTGTCAAATGGAATTGCACATTATATTTTAAATAGTTAAATTAAAATTTCCATTGTGACCTACAGGCACAGATGTAATCTCTATTAGAAGACATTAAAAAATAAGCAGTGAGATACTTAAAGGTACTTAAAAAAATAATATATTGAGTTAATGTGTAAGCAAAAGAAATTACAGGTTTAAACAAAATAAATAATGGCACTTTTTACTCCAGCAGGATCATCTAATGCTAATGCCTTGCTGTATTCCAATTTTGGTAGCTACAGTCAACCCACTTAAATACCCCCTGGTGTATGCGTAGGCAACAGTATTCTCTAGTTCCTGCCACAAACTCTTACATGGTCTTTTGTGTGCTATTAATCAGCAGCTATATTTCACCTCCAGAGTGACATCATCTGAGTGACAGCATCTCAACACTGGACAATGTGAAATATCATATCTTACATTATAGAAGCAACCAGTCATGACTCTGTAGATTGTGTTTTTAGTTGGTCCAAAACTGGGGCATTAATCATTTTTTCCCCTAAACATTTTTGACTGAGTAGTCAATCAGTATGAAATGTTATTTGAATTATCCCTGTAGCTTTTCCCCTCTGTTTCTCCTCATACATAATACAGTTGGTTAGCTGAGATGTGAGGGCCTTCTTCACTACAAAATTCTGATACAGTTAATGAACACCATTTGCCCAGGTCAGAAGGCACAAGCTAACGGACAGAGGCTTGACTGGTACAGCTGTGGCTACTATGCAAATGTTTACATGAGTACATATGTATGTATGTCTGACTTTATATTATATATGTGTTTATATTGGTACATGCAAAAGTTACATATTTTCACAAAAACATTAAATGTCATCACACGTATGTTACTGTTATTTGTCACCATGTTGAATCTGACAATTACGATAGAAATGTCGATGTGGAAGGACTACGTGCAAGTTTGTTTTCAAGACCCTTTAATTATTGCATCTTCTGCTGAGACTATGACAGAGGTGTAGATGGTGATTACAATAATGAAAAAAAAGTTGTTTGAAAGTGCTCTGTAAGTATTTTTCCACCTCCATTAGATTATTTAGAAATTGAATTGAGTTACAATGCTGAATAGGCAAACATTGTTCCAGGTTGGAGTAGAGAATATGAAAGGTAATTAATTTACTCCATAGTTGATGTGGAAGGCCATTTGTTTTATACTAATTTTCATGTTTTAAATGTGAAACGAAGAACTGAGTAATTTCACGTTTATGCTATAGTAATAAATTTACCCAAAACCCAAAGATATTTTATGTAGTGTACCTTCTGAATCATTGCCTAATATTATAATTTTACTTTGCCCATTTATGAAAATCAAGTACAATTTTACAGAAAATACAAACATAGCTATAAAATATGTTACTTCAGTTTCTAAATCCATCAGTGTCCTCAAGCAGTCAAAAATGAGATTCCATCATCCCAGTTTATTTTAGTATTCTATGTTAATTCTCATACATTTTACAAGTATGAGTCCAACAGCATAAAAGATGTTCTCTCTCAATTCTTAACACATGACCCATAAATTTTATCATTCTTTGAATATCTTTAGAGATAAGGGGTAGGGTTGGATGAATTCCTCATCTAATCTCAGAATTTGTGAAAGCATTCTATCTGATAATCCTTTTTTTTTTTTTTTTTTTTTAAATTTTAGATGTCTTGGTGTACCTTTGATTGGCTTTCAGGTTTTATATCAATTCTTTAAGATTATAGTTTTGGAACTGAAACTTGAGCTTGAACTTGCAGTCTTTCAATGACCAGATCTTCAAGTGGGATACAGTGGTACCCTGTTAATGGATGACATTCTAAACACCTTCATTGCTTTGCATATTATTGCCAATGCAAGTGAATAGAGTGCGTTCTTTCTTCCTTTCACATCTTAAGTAGTAATTCAATTTGGAGTAGCTGGACTTTTATATTTGATAGCTAATGCTCTCCTTTTTGTGGTGCTGGGAAGTGCAGAAGTTGAACTGACACTTTAAAAGGGCTTGTGTTATTAACAAGAACTAGGGTTGGTTGTTTGGGTTTTGGGTTTTTTTTTCATTTTTCTCATAGTGAAGTCACTGGCAGTGCCAAAAGGAAAGCTGAGAAAATGCATCCCTCTTCGACAGCAATTTCAGTGTTGAGCCCTTTGCTTAAACCCGTCTTTATCTGTGAATGTTGTGCTTTGATTTAAAACCTTGGATGTTTCCGAGTGAGTCAGGATAGAAAGAGCCAAGTGCCAGCACAGGATCCTTAGAATTGCTGACATTTGTTATCACTGCTGGCTGTTTCACTTTTTCATTCTGAGCACTTTTTGCTGATTATCATTGCTATAGTGATTTGGTCAAACTGGTTAATTTATACAGTAGGGTCAATACATTGCGTGTATACCATGCAATGTTCTGTCCAGAGTGAGCTTCCCCTTCCCATGAAAACACTGGGCAGCCTTCCAAGTATCTAACTACTGGGCAGGGCAGGATACCCATCGTCATCTCTTGTAATTTCTTCCACCTCAAACACACAGACAGGAAGAAAGCAAAAGGGAGAAGACAAAACAATGCTTTAATGCTTGAGCATAAGTGCGAGATGTTGGGGGGGAGTAAGGAAACAGCCTGTTATTTCTTATATGTCCATTTTGCGAGAATACGCTACCTTGTTTTTCCACTTCGGACAGCAAGCCCTGTTGACACAAGGTGGTGAAGAGTCAGCTGTGAGGTTCACTGTATTTTCATGTGTTCTATGTTTCTAGAAACAGGAAACTGTTCCGTGTGAAGCGCAGCAGCATGCAATGGTTTTGGTCCCTGGTTGGTGTTTGCAAGCATGTTGTAATGACAGTAACAATAATTGCTGTGATGTAGTCAGCATGAGAACCCCCACGGAATGAGAAGGTCACCGCAATGCAAAGAGATTTTCTAACACAGCTCCTGAGGTGTACACTCATGCCCCTAGAGAGCTGGGAGCATTTCTCCCAGACTTGAAGGAAAATATTCCATTTGAGAGAAGACTGAAACTTTTATTTTTGTTTTCTCCAATATTTTTTTCTAGCTTTAAACTTGAGGAAAACTTCTCAGACTTCATTTACTTATTTTTTATTCTCAGTGATGGTAGAACAGCTTTGACTGGGAGCATTTGCATTGTTTAAGATTCTTTGAAAAGAGTATGTTTTGAAACTTGTATTTCTTTTGTCCCTTGCTATCAGGATGGCCAGTCTGATATTTTATACAAATTTTGGACTGCAGTAACTCAGACACTTTCCTCTCAGTTTCAGTCAGCAACAGACTGTAAGTATTCAGTATAAATTATTTGTAATGTGTTTTATAGTTAATTTTGAATCTCTCATTTCAATAAACCCTTTGCTTATTATCTCCTCTACTAGAACTATAGCAGTAGTTCACTCAGTGCGGGGTCTGTGAATATAAAACTTCTTGGGTTTGTAACCAAAAAGGGTGATCCTCCTAAGCTATGGTTGAATTTTCAGAAAGAAATATTTTCTGCTTCATTAAGTAGTCATTATCTAATAAAAAAAACTTATTTTTACAACTGTGTGTGGAGGTAAAAATGTTTGGAATGGTACATTATACTTTCCAAAATGAATGGGTTTGCCAAATTCAAAAATAGTAATTTGATTTTAAAGAGCAGTTCTTACAGTCTTTTCTTGTTAAACACTGATTTGTTGTAAAAATCTGATTTTAGCCATTTTTGGATACCTCTATAAGTAGGGGTTGAGTTTCTTCAAAATTGTGTCTTGTCTAAATATAGATAAATGGCTGGTGTTCCGACTATACACAATATTCTGTACATATGTAATACATAAGTGGCAGATACAATCAAGGAATATTAAATAAAAGTCATGTATAAACATAAGATAGTACTATTACCAGTACATGCTAATGCAGCATGCAATTGGATCATAAGCCCAGGTGAGTTTGGTGCTTTCATAAATATGTCTTTCATGTTTGTATACAGTATATAAAGTTAATCTTTTGCACATACAGATAAAGTGCATAAGATTTGAGTTTATCTTTGTGATCTCAGCTACTGCATTGGCCCTTCAACATTTGGTCCTTCCAGGCTTTATAGCAGCAACATAATTTTGAGGAACTAGCTGATTGATTCATGTTTAGTGGTTGCTAAGTAACTAGATGATCCCAAAAGAAAATGTATTCATCTTGTGTTAAAACATATTAATTTTACTGTTTGCCTTACGCATTACTTTAACAGCAGTAAGTACATACCCAGAATCTCTCATGTTCAGACTGAACATGTGCTACTTGTTTTCAGCACTCGGTTTCAAGATTGTAAAATTGTGACATCAGTTAATGGGATCAATCAACATTTCAGAAGTAAGAGAACTCTTACATTTTGTCAGCAGTACTTTGTCTGACAATATTAAAAATATTTTAATACTTACGATAATAATTTTTTTATATAAACGTTTAGAGGGAGCGGTTGGATTTTTTAACTGTAAATGATGTTTTTACTTTGCTACAGCTGAGTTTTGGGGAAATAATGCTTACAGCGAGTATACTTTTTCATTTAAGTGATGCATCTATATGAGAATGTTCATTTTTAACATATAAATTCTAAGTGATTGAATCCACTGACATCAGTCACAGACCTCTGGATCATATAGATCAGAGGAATACTAGACAATATCAGAAAAAGTGTAAAAATAGGAATTCATGGCAGTTTACAGAGTTTGATAATAGATCACGATCTGCTTTTGTGAGGTTGGGACTGTCTTTATAAATATGGCTTCGTGACCTAAAATAACTCTGTGTTTGATAATAAATGTGAATCCTCTGGTATTCAAAATTAGAATATATTTGAGTTGAAAGGATAGGCTGGGTGAAATGGAATGGTTCCAGATGTCTGGAACCTGAAAAACCTACGAATGAATGGAACAACGTTAATCTCCTAATGTAATGGGAAATCCATAAAGTATGAGTGATGTTAGGTCAAGATTAACATCAGTTGCTAAAACAGTTGTACATTTATTTCATTTCCTGTTACTTGTGGCAAGCCTTTCAAGGCTGAAAATAATGCTGATTTTCTGCTGGCTTTGTCATTACTTGACAAGTTTAGGAATTGCATTTTAAGGTACCTTATTTTAAGAAGTGTGTGTAAAAGCATATGCTTCCCTCATCAAATTTCTTAAGACTTTGGCTCATAGAAGTTATCTTTGTCAGTTTTAAACGGGTATCTTCAAAGTTGTACAGCCCCACACTTTTCCCCCATCAAGCTATTGTTAGAAAATCTCTAGATTTAGAGAGTTCTAATCACGCTTTGGACTTAAATGAAAGATAATAGTAATAATTAAGTTTGATACCAAACATTTCACGACCATGATTAGTATCTTTATTGTACAAAATAAGTTTTCCATGTCCAGCCTTCCAATTGTGGATTTTATGCTGGTGCTTTAGATATGTACCTTTGTCAACTGCGTTTAATATGAGAGCTCATGCCACTTTGAAATTAATTATAAATATTACATTATTAATATTAAAGACAGGATAACATTGTATATAATTCATTGATATAAATGCAAGGATACAGGTTGTTCATATGAATCAAATAATTAGTTTGAAGTTAGCAATGCCTATTGCTTACTGCTTTATTTTGCAGCCTCTATGTTTTTGAAACAAGCTTTTGAAGGAGAATACCCTAAATTACTGAGGCTTTATAATGACTTGTGGAAGCGCCTGCAACAATATAGTCAAAATATTCAGAGGAATTTTAACACAAGTGGAACTACTGATCTCCTTGCTGAACTACAACAAATGGAAGAAGATACACAGGACATATTCATGCAAAAAAACCAAGATTATGAGTATGTATTATGAACTCTAAGGCAATAAAATGTAAAGCTTTGCACCCTGCAAGAAAACAGAATATTTTTAAGAACTTAGTGTTATTTGCATTGTCAGTGGGAAAATTTTAAAGGCTTTTTTTTCCTTTTGCAGGTATTGCTTTAATACTATTTTAGAGCTGTAGGATTTTCATCAGGTTATATAATGAACAGTGTTGGATTGTCTTGTCTTTCACAAAGTCCCTGACTTTGGAACTAGTTTTATCTTTTTGTCTCTTCGGGTGAAAAAAAAAAGCAGAATGATGAAAATTCAGTTTTGTGTGTGTTGCGATTACAGCAGTAGCTTTCTCTTAATGATACTGCAATCACTGGGGTGTGACAAATGCTCAGTTTGTTATGATTCACAGTTTTTATGTTTATACATTGTAGAATAAACATGATCTGAGTGGTAGATATCAGAAAGATCAAACTGAAATAGGCTCATCAAGTCTATTAGGACTTCCAGACTTATGTAAGATAAAATGAATATTTTATGTGAGATTTGCCTTGGCTTAAATATGTTCCTGAGACTTATCATTGACTTCAATGAAAGCAAAGTAAAGAGTTCACCAAACTTCTGACGATGAGGTAAAATGTTTGAGAGCTACTGCTTACTCATTTTCACAAATAGAAGTACTAGACACTGAAGCTTATTAAAGGTAAATTTAAGAAGAGTCTGTCTATTTGAAGCTTTCTGTATGCATATGTATACCAGGAGATACTTTTTTTTTTTAATATATCATTGAGTACAAGCTGTCTGCTAATGAAATAGGTGAATATAAAAAGGTCTATCCTTGCAGTTCTGGATAGCTTGCTGATATTTTGCAGGTGGTTTTGGCACTGTTTGTCTCAAAGAACACCTTGAATTAGGGATTCCACATAGGTCTTACAGAAAGTGCTAAGAACTGTACTGAACTACGCAGAATGGCTCCCTGACTAGTTACATGGTTCAGGTGAAAAGCAAGGTGTTATACACTATTCATATCTTTTCAAGTGCATATGTTTAAATAGCAGAAAGAAAAACGAGGTTCAATACTGAGAAGTTTGTATGGTCTGGAAAGATTCAATGCTATTGTATATTTTCATTTAAAAGGTAGTAATTTTGTCTTATACCCACAGTCCAGAAAAGGCCTTGAAAGATTCACTGCAACAATATGAAGCTGCTTATTTGTCAAAATCTTTATCTCGACTCTTTGACCCCATCAACCTTGTCTTCCCTCCTGGAGGTCGGAATCCTCCTTCTTCTGATGAGCTTGACAGCATCATTAAAACTATAGCCAGGTATGCACGTATAATACATTGCAAAATGTAATCTTCAACATGTTTTTTCTCATAAGTTACAATTTTAGAAATGAGACTTCCTTAGCAGTAAAAGGTTGACTACTCTTTAGTTATAAAACTGGCTAGTGTAAAAATTAAGTTAGGATTTACAATAGACTAGACTAGACTAGAATATTTCAGTTGGAAGGGACCTGTAACGATGTTGTGGTTTAACCTCAGTCGGCAACTAAGCACCACACAGCTGCTCGCTCACTCCCTACCCCCTGGTGGAATGGGGGAGAGAATTGGAAGAGTAGAAGTGAGAAAACTCGTGGGTTGAGATAAAAACAGTTTAATAATTGAAATAAAATAAAATAATAATAATAATAATATACAAAGCAAGTGATGCACAATGCAATTGCTCACC
>NW_008825150.1:258869-281235 GCF_000699105.1 Pygoscelis adeliae
CATGGAAAACTAAAAAGTCCTTGGCTAGTGTAAGCATTACCTAGCAACAACTAAAACATCGGTGTGTTATCAACTTTGTTCTCATACTAAATCCAAAACACAGCACTGTACCAGCTACTAGGAAGGAAATTAACTCTATCCCTGCTGAAACCAGGACAAGCGATCACCTAGTCCAACTGCCTGACCACTTCAGGGCTGACCAAAAGTTAAAGCATGTTATTAAGGGCATTGTCCAAATGCCTCTTAAACACAGACAGGCTTGGGGCATCGGCCACCTCTCCAGGAAGCCTGTTCCAGTGTTTGACCACCCTCTCGGTAAAGAAATGCTTCCTCATGTCCCGTCTGAACATCCCCTGGTGCAGCTTGGAACCATTCCCACACGTCCTATCCCTGGATCCCAGGGAGAAGAGCTCAGCACCTCCCTCTCCACGTCCCCTCCTCAGGAAGCTGTAGAGAGCGATGAGGTCGCCCCTCAGCCTCCTTTTCTCCAAGCCCAAAGTCCTTAGCCACTCCCCACAGAACATGCCTTCCAGCCCTTTCACCAGCTTTGTTACCCTCCTCTGGACACATTTGAGTAACTTAACATCCTTCTTAAATTGTGGGGCCCAGAACTGCGCACAGTACTCCAGGTGAGGCCACACCAACGCTAAATACAGTGGAATAATCACCTCATTATTATTTATAATTTTTTAC
The DNA here is from genome assembly GCF_000699105.1 of Pygoscelis adeliae. NCBI lineage: Eukaryota > Metazoa > Chordata > Aves > Sphenisciformes > Spheniscidae > Pygoscelis > Pygoscelis adeliae. Next base: position 259,563 of record NW_008825150.1, read on the forward strand.
AAATTTTATTATTTATTTTCTGTTTTTTTTTTTTTTCTGGAATAACTGAAATTTTAATTTAAGTTTTACTGTTTAAGCTTATGAAACATCAGGAAGAGAAACTTCACATACATTGTAAATGTCTGATATCTTAATTATTCTGACTGTGTCAAAGGGAAGATGATAGTTGCTTGGCTGCAAGTGATTAATACCTGATGTAAATATTCTGTTAGTGTGAAACAGCAAGATAATAGATAAAGACAACTATTCCAGGTATAATTTGTAAAATGAGATGCTTAAATTACCAATGGTGTATTTTCCTTCATAAGGTTTTGGTAAGGACTACTCTGTTTAATACAGTCTGAAAATGATGGGCGGTATTCACAGTAAGTGTATGTAAGTGTGTGTGTGTGTAATATTAGATACTGACACTGTACTTGTGACCGGGAGTTGCAGATGCTCAGAACATGCCTATTGGTGTGGTTGTTGATGTTACTTTGCTCCTTGCAGAGGGGAAGGGAGAATGATATGAAAATTATGAAATTTCAGCTGAGTTTTCCAGAGTGACCTCTAGCTAATGATGTTTGGGGCCCTGCAGAGTTCTCGGTGAAGGTTATTCCTATGTCAGGGTGCCTAGTGTCTCTCCAGTTCTTGGGAGAGGTTAATCTCATCCCTAGTAATGTGATGGTCCTTGTGCTTGTCTGTCTTCAGTAGAGAATTATGAATGCAGCCCCAACGGATGGAGTTCTGGGGGGTTCCATGAACAAGAAATACTGGCAGTGATTTAGAAGTCTTTTCCTTCTTCCGTTTGTTCCCTCTCATTCCTTTGGGGCCTCTGTTACTATAAAGGATTGCCTAAAACACAGCTTATTAGTTGTGTCAAGCTAAGGCGTCCCCTGGGTATTTCTGCACAGCTCATGTAATTCCAGAGTTGAATGACTGTGTATTCACCTGTAATGTTTGAAGGCTGCTGCCAAAGCTTGAATGTAGTTAATTGCAGTCAATATTTTTGAATGGCTTACTAATAGTGATTTCATACTGAAGTGTCATTCCTAAACTCTGCTCATTTTTACTAGAATAGAAACACTGCACATAAAATTCCCAAATGACTTGTTAAATTGTAAACTGAATTACAGTGCTTAGAAAGACTTGGTTGTATGTGTTACTCTCTCTAAATTGACATGCCACGTAACTACGTATTCATAGTTAATTCTTTATCAATTAAATACAGCACTGTTTAGTTGTTAATTAAGATTTGTAATCTTTGCTTCCAGTGAGCTAAATGTGGCTGCTGTTGATCCAGACCTGAGTTTAGCTGTGGCAAAAAATGTGGCAAAGACCATTCAGCTCTATGGTGTGAAGTCTGAGCAGCTTGTAAGTAATTTCAGATTTCTAAAACCTTATGTTTTTCTATGTACAACGTTCTGGTTTTTGTAGATTTACAACATAACAGTAAAGCAAACCAGATAGACAAAACCTTCGAATTGGCTTTCCATTGTGTTTGGAAACATTTTCAGTTAAATTCTGCCTTCAGATAAACACGGTCTATTGGTAACAGTAAAATTTGTCTGTGTAACTCCAAATTGAATTTGCCAACTTAATTCAAAAAAATAAAATTGTAGTTGTTGTTAAGTAAAATTAAGACAGTTCAATTTGGTTTAATATTTACCACATTTGATATTCCATCAGTTACATGATACATCGTCCTTATGGTATTAAAATCTGGACTATTCAAATATATTTTTTCACAATTTGCAACAAAATTTGGGCATTTTTTCCATATATTTATTATTTGCCATATATTTAACTGACCCTTGATTTGTTTGCATTTGTCAAATGCTTCCAGTCATTTGCCATGCACTGTTGTCTAGTGTTAAACTGAATAGCGGAAGGATCCCCAAAGCCTTATCCTTTGGGTAGGGATCCCCAAAAAGCCAATGGATAGTACAGTGAATGTCGTTGTCATATGAAAAAATAATTTTTAAGATCAGCAATTTTCTCACGAGGTCTGTTGCTGAAATTTTAATGCTTTTCTTATGAAGAGATGAAAAATAATTTTTGCAATATGCAGACCCACAAGAAATGACTACCTACTCGTATTTGTAAACAAGATTTTCACTTAAACAACATTAATTCTGAAAGCAAACTCAGACTCCGGTGGCATTCATTTTCTATATGGTTCATTTAAATAGAGATAGTTGCTAACAGTTTTTTGTAACAATTGGCTACAAAACATTGCAGCAATTGTTAGTATGGATTCTGTTTACCTTTTAGACACCTGCTGTCTCTGAATAGCTTTAAAAAAATTGAAATTCAATAACACATACCTTGTTTACTATGTCTGTTAGATGAATTGTATTGGAAGTTTGCAAACTAGTTTATGGAAGAGGAATGTAGATGAAGCACTCATGAAGGCCATAAAGAATATTTAAAATTTTAAAATAAAAATTTGTGTTTACATTATTTTGCTGTATATTTAGAGCATAGTGCTTAAGTTGGGTCTTCCTTTAAAAACACCGAATCATGGCTTCATAATTTCAGAGTGAAATTTGCTTATGAAAGAAATCAGGATTTTTAGTAGGTTGTTTAGTCATCATGAGTGAAAAATATGACACTTGTGTCTCTATTTATCGTGGAGTGTAGTGTCAAATAGTGGCATTCAACTGGAGAAAAAAAGATATATCATCTGTAACTGTGAAAGCACCAGGGTCTGTTGTGGTTATCATCTCTGTTAGAGTTTGAATCTGACCAGTGGCTTGTTCGAAAGCGTACATCGTTTTGTGATCAGCCAGCTGGCAAATTCTTAAGAAACCCTGAAAAAAAGGATATGTAGAAATAAGCTGACAAGTATATGATTTGTGGCTTTGTATTAGCTGACCTTAAACTAAAGGAATGTAGGAGTAAAGAGGGAGTCTGAGCCCTTGAACTTCTTGAATTTGACAACTGAAAATAAAACCTGAAACTTTGAAAAACTAAGTGACAGGATTAGTCAAGCTGGCAGAATGAACGTGAATGTCCTTCAAGAATATACCTGCAAATTGTAAAACAATATCAACTATGTATCGCACAGCTACATTTCTTTACTTTTTTTTTTCTTTCCTTACTGATATACATGTTACAAAATTAAAAACTGGAAGGGCTCAACACAGTTGCCAAGGCATAGGTGTATAGTGCCATCTTTAAAGTGCTAAAATATCATGCCTAGCCTCCAGCTGCCTCTCCAGAAGGGCATGGCTCTCCCACTTGTCCTGTGCCATGCTTGCCAGCCCTGTGAATATAATCTAGAACATCTTAACTTTTTTTTGTACCTATTTTTGGGCAGACAGATTGAGCCTGAAATGTGTACCATGTGTAGAACAGGAGCTATGTCAGACAGCACTGTTTCATTATGTTTTAGTGGTGTAGCCAAGAATGCAATCTTCATTCAGTCTTGCAATCCAGCCTCCAACGATAGCTTTCTAAAGCTGAGAAGGGTGACCTTGTAACATTTCCGCTCAGATGCTTCATTTCTGATAGCTATAGCAGAGCAGTGCTAAAGATGGAAATTTAATTTCCTGGAGGAATTCACAATTGAGTTATCTTCCAAATTAAAAGTAAACAAAAGAATCTCAGAATTCTCAGTGAAGGAAGATTGGGGCGGGCTTTTAAGAGTCATTAGAAATTTTTTTTTTTAAATGTTGTTGTAATATTGCAGGTAGATTTGAATGGTGAAAACCTGAAACGTGCAGTCCTAAAAATGTTGAGACATTCTGATGTCAGCGTTTTTATTTATTCAATTTCACAAAAAAAGGAATTGCAATTCACTAAGATTTCATCACTGTTTCTCCAGTTAGCTTTAGATAGGACAAATAACAAGAAAAATGTTATTCAAGCCTCAAAGATTTTACCTTTGAGTAAAAGCAGCATCTAGCAATCTGTATGTATAGTACTAAAGCAAAAACAAGTAAGAAAAAATGGCCTCTTCCTGTGAATCCAAAACATTTGTTTGTGTTACGTGTGACTTCGTACACTGCTGGCTTTTGGTTTTCAGCTTTCCCCATACCAAGAACTAGTTGTTGCTGTGCCTGAGACCTATTCTTGTATTAACCAGTTCAGATGATTTCAGAGAAGATATAAATAACCCTCTGCGAGCAGTAGGTAGATATTCTGCTGTTGGATGAATCTTTAGCTAACCCCTTGCTGATGCTTGATGTGGTTGGTGTATGCCATGAAGCGTTCAGAATTATTGTCCTAATTTCACTCAGTGTAATTGCAGATTTTCTTACTATACAGAGTTTGAAGGGATAATTATACATTGCACTAAATTTTAAAAGATATTTCTGTTAATTTAAGAGTATTACCTTTCAACTTCACCACCCATCCTGTGTTTTGTTAGGTGATGCTGAGGAAGGGTGCTTGGTATATTTTCTCTGTGCCGTTATTATTTTGTCTCTTCTTACTCACATTTTCCCTAAATCAGGCAGCCCAAACATCTTCATAATGATTACAGACACTGCGAGATTTCCGTTGAGTCACCATTTCTACATCCTTCTCTTTCCAGCTTGGAAGAGGGATTAACAAATCTGACCATTGTGTTTTGGATAAGAGCAAAGTTTTCCTCTTGTGCATTTGCACATTGTAATCCATTGCTTACCTTTTAACATAATGGCTGCTTACTGAGCCAGATTTCGTTCACTAGCCACTTTTTCATACAAGTGAGGTAGCCCAGATAAAAAAGAACACTAACTTTTCTCCTTAAGAGTTTTCCAGAGCGGTCATCCATAACCATTTGCAAATACCTTAAGTTACCCATCTTGACATGTTGTGCTCTTGTTTAACTGGCCACATAAGGAAAATTAGCTCTTTCATCAAATGCTGACAATAAGTACAGTGAAGGGAAGAGATTCACAAGAAACCAATAAGTTGCATTTCCTGAAAACAAAGAAAAAGTTGAGTAATTTGGGGTTTTTTTGAGAATCCATGCTGCTTAACAGAAGATAGGAGCTCTATCTATTTCTCTGCCTCCTAGAGAAATTTTTACCCATTTGTATAACTGATAGTTGAGAAGAGATGTGAAAGAGAGCTTATATCTCACCAACATTTTCATTAGATGCCTTTGACATGGCAGCAGTAATTGCATAGCAGGATCCGTTAGGGCAGTGGTCTCTAAACTTTTTAGGTCATGCATCCCTATCAGTAAAAACTTTTTGAGCATGCACCCCCATTATATGTATATTTATTTATTTATAAAGTTCAACTATTTATATAGTTCAACATGTACTATTGAAGTTCTGATATTTTCTTCCTGCACCCCAATGGATTGTCTTGCATAACCCCTGTGGTGCACGCACCCCACTTTGAAGACCGCTGCTCTAGGGTAATACTCTGCAGTAATCTTCCATAATAAGAAGTGAACAGATTTTGGCTGTCCATTTTTGGAAAAGATGCCTGGTTGATTGCAGAAGTCTTTTAAATTCATGTTTGATTTTGTTCATATGCTACTTTAAATCAGATTTCTCATTTATGTCTATAAAAATGAAAATGACAGTCACCTGTCGATTGGAAGTGAGACAAAACTGTATTTCCCCAGTTGATTACCTGTAATTTTTGTCATTTACTGAGCTGAATTTTAAATGTGCTTGAAATGTGATTTCTCTCATAATTAAAAATCTCTTTGTTGCAACTTTGCAATCACTATGTTTTGGTTTGCCTGGTGATAGAGTTGTTTCTCTTACTGATACTTAGAACTGGATGTCTTGCGGAGAGAAGTCATGAAACATTGAGGGTTAAAAGCTCTGAAAGTTTACAAGACATGTACTGTTGCCAGCAAACAGAAAAATAAATTGCAAGATCCATTGTCCTTATAGAGATTGAAGATGGAAGAGCCCTATTTGGTCATCTAGTCTATTCCCTTCCCAGCACAGGACTATTTCAAACAATATTTATTGTTGGGGTTTTTGTTGCATTCTTTCTGCTTTTAGAGTGATGATTTCAGTTACCTCATATATTGTGAGTAGAAATTTAAGTACTGTATGTTCTCTTACTTTTGTGCTATTTCTGTTCAGCTTGGCATGTGGGTGGATTGAAATACACTAACACACCCACCAAGTGCACATAGATGAAATGTGTTGTGCTGTGAACATGAAAATGCAGTTGTTTAGGGAAGATGCGATTCTCCCACTTTTTGAACCTGGAGACCTCTACTAGTTTCCTCCCTAGAGTTACAGTCATCCTGTCAGACTATCTTTATTAATTGCAATCAGAGTCCCACAGCAATCCTTCCTGTCTTGCCTTGTGGAGGCAGTGTCTTGCTGCCTCCTCCCATCATAAGGCATCACTGTCAGAGACAAAGTGGCCAATAAGCAAGCAAAGAGTAATTTGCAGAGGCAGGATTGTAAAAATCAGGTTGCCCACTTGCTTTTCAGAGCAGGTGGGGGTGATGACGCTGGCAACTTTTGGTGGATCAAACTATCTTAAAAAAACATTTTTATATGTGGATATGTAATGGTATGCTTACGGCAAACACAAACTCGCTCTGCTGTGCTCCCAGATGGCAGGGCACATTTTAGCTCTGCTCCAAGCCAGGGTGACCAGTTCAGCCTTGGCACCTTGCTGAGAGCAACACTCATTCAGCCTGGAGCACAAGCAGAGCAAGTTCATGTCTGCTTGAAGTACAGGCAAAGCAAGAATCTGCATGGCCATATTAGACTAGGCAGATTTATCCTAAGGTTAGGGTAGATAAGGCTAAAATCAGTGGGAGCTGTGATTGCCTATAATTGGAGAGGTTCCTAAATATGGAATATTGTATTTTATGGAGTAATATGTTTCAGAAAAGTTTGTCTAAAAAAAGGGATCTTTCCAACAGACAACAGGCTGCAGGCAGATGATATAATGGAGATCTTTCCCACTGTCAGACTTGTAAGCAATCATAAAGAGGAAGCACTCAGAAGATGGAGAAGGAGAGTGGGTGTAATGAGGGAGGAAGGAAATAGAGAATTTGAATCGCTTTTTTATTCCCTTAACTAAATGTGGTTGGACTTGTGTCATACATCTTACAAAAGTTGATGAATGAGGTGGAGGCCCGAAATATAGGCTGTGGGCAGTGCTCTGGGAGAGCTACTAATCTACCCTTTGCCCACAGCTCATGGTAGAGGCTTGGCTTCTCATCAGGATTTTACCCTGGGCAATGGTTGTGGGATTTTCTGATTATCAGGTTTGCCTAGTATCAGCCACTTGGAAATTTTTAAGCACTGTACAGAGAGCACAGTCCTTCCTGGCGTTTTGAAGAATTCTTCCCCAACCTTCTTAAGAAAACATAAGGTGACACGGTGTATTTTATATATTTCAAAGTTAAAATGCTAAAGACCCAGTAATAGAAGTGAATTTTGAGATTAAAGATTAAAGAGAAGACATAAGTGCTTCAAAATTTAGAGTCCGCGCACCAAGGTTCAAATAGTTGTCCCATATCCTCAAAGGGCAGGACATTGATTCACATATTGAAGACCTCTGGTACCGGACGTGCCAAAAGGCAAAATGAGAGAAAACTTGCTGTTCTGATCCCAAAAGCAATGGACCACTGTACATTTGGGATACAAAGAAATTTGTATGGATCTTCTTTGGTGAATGAGGTTTTTAGATTCTGGGTTGTTTTGAGGGAAAAGTCAGCATCAGCTGATACCTGTGATAGAGAGTAGGCAGCCTCTTTCTCACTATCCTGGATCTCAGTAGTATATTGAGATTTATTTACATTTACTTAAGTAAATATCTGAGTTATGTAATGTTATACATGGTTTTAGAACGTGTACCAGTCGCAGAGTACTAGAGCAGTAATAGGAGCAGTAATATGCGGGTACTCAGCCAAGTACAAAAAGGGTCTTGGGAAGTAACTGGGAAGCTTTGATTTAGCCTGATATTGTTTTTCAATGCAATGGTGAAACTGGATTTCAGATGTTGTAAAACAATTCTGAATATTTAATTGCATTAATGTTTAAATGTAAAGTGACTCTGACATAAAAATTCTATGATTAAAACTAAGATACATTATTTCTAAACTTCATTTGTTCTGAGGGTTTACTGAGATCTACTTTTCGATTAACTGGTACTAAGTAGTGTAACTGGGCCTGTGTTATTGTAAAGTATTATTATCTGTCATAATAATGAGTAACGTACATGATGACAGATGTTTTTAGCGCATTATTGCTTAAGAAAGTAAACACCAAAAAAGAGCATAAGAAGTAGAAAAACGTAGCAATTCATTGCTGTTTCAACCCCTCCTTCAGAGTCAAATGCTGATATATCCCGATCACTCACTGCTTGTCCCCAGATGGTCTGGATTTGCTTTTGAAGCGGAGTATGCATGTGGAAAGAAAAACATATAACTGTCCTCAGAACAGTCAGTGTAAGTAAGTAAATGAGCTTGGTCTCGTCTGTTTGAAGGCAAATTTGTATCATCGAGGCTTGTTGTGATTAGTGTTGGCCTCACTTCAAGGATCAGCAAAACATGTCTGTTTTTGCTGCAGAAAGCCTGTGTATTAAATTGCTCCACACTGTCACCCTGATGTTTATGTTAATGTCTGCCTCTCTCAGTTGAGAGTACAAGGTCAGTAAATGTTTATGACTGACACTCAGGACTTAATTTGCCATCCTAGCTGTGAACTCTCTCAGTCTCCAACGTGGGGTGTAACAGTAATGTCTATACTAGTCAGTGAAAGGTGCCTGGGAACATTCCGGGGCACTGCGGCCAGCCAGCGCAGGACAGCCTGCCTCACGGCTGGTAAGGGCTCCCCTTCCCCAAAGCACGTGGCTGCCTGCCAGCGCCCTTTCGGGGATAGTCTCTGCAATATTGCCTCTCCTGAGCAGTGGCTGGTGATTATTTGGGAGAGTAGTTGTTGGCCTAGGCTAAAAACTTGCTAATGACTGTCCTAACAGTTTAGCGGTACAGATGATCACGTGCCAGATCCAGGAACCTTTTCTGGCACTGTTTAATTTACTGCTATGGGTGTAGCCAATATGTGAATGAGACTGAATGAGAGCGACATGCAAAATCTGTTCAAGAGGAAGCTTAAAATGCTGACAGATTGGGGTAATTTTTTTCTTGCATCTGGAATTCATACTTTCTTACTTCTGATGTAAATAAATCTCTAAGGCAAAAGTTAGGAGATGCTGAGTTCTTCTATAGTAACATTGCTTTTGGTCTTAAGATTTTCTTAGATTGCCAGAGCTTCAAAAGATATGCTTTCCTAAACATGTTTTTTCTACCTGTAATGCTTGTCAGCCGTACTTTACTTACTTTCAAATAGCATTTGGTGTTTCTACCAGAGTTTTAGTCCTTGAAAAGAGCACAGTTGTCTGTGGCATTGTGGCTAGTTGGCAGCTCCAAATACTGCTGGATGGCTGCAAGAAAACTCTTGGATATTAACTCTTTTCAGGAGTTCAACACTTCCTTCAGGTAGCCAAATATTTCTTTGAGCCAACTCAGATGACACCTTTTTGGATGCCAGTGCAACCAACCCCTTCTGTAATTTAATATCCTATTTTTAGTGAATGTAATGGATAGAGATGCAGGCTGAGGAGCATCTATCTATCTGTCATGTTCAGATATTTTTAGAGCACTGATCTTTGTAATGCTGATCAGCACCAAATGCATTACATAAGATTAGCATCAAAATATATATAATGGAAAGTCAGCTCTGCTGCAGTTGTTCTTAAATTATTTTTAGTATTGCCCACAAAACTTGTATGGCTCAGTGCATTATCCTGCCATTGTCCTCTGACTCGTCTCTATAGGAATAATTTTTAAAGATTAATTTCTCTTCTCTCAGACCTTTTCAATCACAGGTCTCTTTCCTGAGACTTCAAATAAGATTGTCAGTCAGTGATACACATTATGAAGATTTTAATAAATGCCCACTTTCCACTAGGACTGAAGCTGAGACAAACAATTTATCTCTCATTGTCCTTCAATCCAGTTTATATTTGAACTTGTGATTTGCAGGTGCAAGATTCCAAATTCTGCTTTACTTACATCCTCAGCTACTGTTGTGTTCTTTAATGCTGCTCGGGTGGCTTAATCTTTTGCAGTTACCCATAAGGATCTTCTCAATTTTCCACTTTTAGTGGATATTCAGAATTAATATCTCCCTATTAAATACTTCTGGTCCACTAGCTAGCCATTTAGAATGGGTTGGAATAGATTATTTGGGAGACTTTTTGAGTTTAAAGAGGCAGACTGTGACAAAACAGACCATATTCTTCTCACACCACTCTAGAAAATTTCTTTTTGTGTTTCAAATTTTCTGCAAAAAAGCTGATCCTTTCCTTTGAGTATGTTTAAAAACTAGTTTGTAATTAATGAGGTTTAAAATGGATCTCGGCTTTCTGCACATCCATCCCATCATCATAACTATTTGTGATATTGTGGCAGATGAGTCTTGATTTTTTCATGATTTCGTTCTTTGTGGGTTTATGGTGCATCTGATATATGACAGTCAATAGAAAATAGTCTGCTGTTTGTTTTTGGTGATGTAGTTTTGAAAGCGTAATTCTATCATGCTATGGCTTCACAGATCTTCCAGGATCTCTTTTCCTGAGATCACAATTAAATGTGCTCTGATCTTGGTTTATATTTTTACTGTTTAAAAACAATCTCTAATTTATTAATGCTTCTTCTTGGTTTGTAAACCTTGTTGCAATAAAGAGAATGAGGAAAGAAAATGCTGGAACGCCAGGTGGAATAGAAAAACAACAATTAATTCAGCTTAAACTCCTGGCTGAGAAAGAGACAGCGTCTTTACAAGGAATTTTCATAATGTCATTTGTAGAAGAAAAAGTGTCTGTCATGCTTGATCAGGGGAATGAAGATTTAAATAAGCTGTTTTCAGTGGGTTATTTAGATGATAAGCAATATGAATGGCATATTTTTGTCCAGAATCTAAAAGGCTAAGTGTATTATAACTGATCCAGAGACTATATTGGAACGTCCTGGCTCTATCAGTGAAATTGTTAAGAAAAGCAGAAATGCAAAGAAAGATGGGATTTAAAAGTTAAAATATTGCAATGATAAAGCAGTTGGATGAGAAGGATCGGTTCTTAGCTTTCTCTGAATATTCATGGAGATGGGAATTTTTTCTGAACTTTTCAGTCTGTGCTTAGTGGTTGACTAGGAAAAGGCAGAGAGGGGCTGGACTAAACAAGTTCTCCATTGATTGTGCCCCTGTCTGCCCAGTGGCAAGGAAAAATATCCGTAACGTGTTGCAAGAAAGAAAGATGTTGATCTAGGAGGGCTATAATTCTGGTTTCTTCTTAGGGAAATGAAAAAAATTAAGACCTCATTTATGGAGGAAAGCATTTGTTGGGTTGGCTTTAGTCATATGTATTCCTAAAGAGAAATGTACCTTACACCAACCAAAACCATTGTTTTGCTCATTTAATTTATACAAGTTCCCCAAATGAAATATGCTGTAGTAGCAAGAAGACGGATGTGAGCTCCATCTCCATTAGGATGTTTACTGATGTTTACTGACATAACTATGTGGTTTGGGCTTATCTGCATTGTTGTTTTTTTGTCCATCCATCCTCTTACCTGACATAGCTAAATTTAACTAGCTAAATAGTTCAACGAAGTAGGGGAGAACAGGGTGGAAAGGGAAAAGATTTCCTGGAATCAAATTCTTCCAGTGAAGGGAAAATACTGTTCATGCACTGGAATTTTGGCACCAAATTTAAACTCCAGCAAATTTATGAGGCTTGTGATGGTTTTGAATTGAAAAGCATGATGAATTCTCATTGAAATGACATAAAGTGAACTTCTGATTGCCTTTTTTATTATGTGATCTTATAAGAATTAATCCATGTCTCATATTAGATGGTGTTACATTGAATTGTGAGCTTTCATTTGCGGGTGAATCACTATTCAGGACATATTCCAGCAATGAGATTTGTCTGACAGTTCCAGGGAAACATATCTAGTCCTCCTGTCTAAATGTCAAATATTGTGAACTTTGGATGGAAGTATGAAATGTAACAAGCTCACAAATAGTCAAGAACAATAGTGAAATGACACTTCGGGAAAGGTTTTCTGTAAAGAATGGGTCAGTTACAATGGTGTAAGTAATGTGAAAGATTATATTTTCCCCACTTCTTTTTGAGATACGTAAATTAATTGTGTTATACCAGTACCTTGAAGACATGGTGTTGCTGTCATTCAAAAACTTGTATCTATGCTATTTAAATGAGAGAACCCAAAAATATTAATTCAATATTTGGCACATTAAAGGAATTCATTAATAGGTATTTAAATAGAATATGTGGGAGGCTATTATGTACTAAAATAATTTCAGAATAATTACTATTTCACTGTACAGTAATAAAAGCTAAAGATGGCAGCAGTTCTAATTTAAAAATAATCAAAAGTCAGCTAAGGTTTTGTAATATTTTCTTTTTGATGGAAAGATCAGAAGAGTTTTGTTAAAACAGTCATTAGGAAGCTACTTATATTGGTCAGAGAATACTTAGAAATGTCTAGCTGATAAGTCACTTAAGCATTTAAACTTCAAAAAATTAAAATAAAAATCTAGAGGAGAAAGTTGCATTAAAAAATAACTTCATGAAACATTTTCTTCATTCTCATGTTGTCTTTTGCTGGTTAGATCGTGACTCACATAACAAATGTGTGATTTTTTTTTTTTTTTTAAGAGATACTGGCTAAACTCCAGAAAAAATCATCCGAAGCATAAAAGGCTGGTTTTGAGAGTACTATGTATTCCATTTTATCTTGCTGGGAAAGTGGTTAAAAGACTTCTTTAGATCTAGCATGTAATTTTGCTAACAGGTAGAAAAAGAGCAAGATTGCACAATCCTTACAGTATTTTGTTATAGTGCACTCTACATTATTTCATACCAAATTAAATTCTATGATTCAGAAATGGCTTTGGTTAAATGTATGTTGATATAGTAAAGGCTTTGGAATTTTGCAATTTTGGAACAACTCTAATGAGAGCTGGACAATGTAAAGCTCATTGATAACCTTCTGCAGGGTAGAAGTGTTCTAATCTCAATTAATGCCTGGACTTGAGACCAAAAAAGGCAGATGGCAATGAAATAAGTTGATTAAATTTTTTATGTGTAGGTGAATATCACCCTATCATGTTGGTATCACCCTATCATGCTGGACCTGTCTCATGTGTCTTGGGGATGGATGCCTGCTCTTCACCTCTGGAGGTGCATTCGCAGTAGTTGGTTGGGACCAACAGCTATTGGGATGACATATAAAATACGATTAATCATTCAGTCATTAATTTGGCAAGCATGAAAAATTCAGTAAACTGTTACAGTCAGAGTTATCAGGATCAACACACAGTGTCCTTGAAACCCTCCTCAGACTTGGGCTAGCTAGATAAACCTGAGTCTGAAAAAATGTCAAATACAAGAGGCATAATTTTTGGAAGATGAGAAATTATTCCGAGTGCTTCAGGTTTAGGATTCTCTGAGATTCCTTAAAGGAACTGTTTTTAGCTGCTTTCTGATAGCGGAGTTGTTTTAAAGCATCTCATTATTTAAGGACCATGAACCATTACTCACTTTTCATTATTTTGTACAGTGCTTTTCTTCTCAAATGACTCAAAGACTTAGAGGTAAATCCTGTCTTTTCTGTTACAGAAAGACCGTTTGCTCTTTTCTGTCCATTTCTTCCACTTTTGAAAATATTAAGGAAGAAAAAAAAACCCCAAAACAGAAATACCCCAAGGGAATGGTTCGATGATTGCTGTTGTTCTAGCATGAATAGTATGAGCATGATGTTTGGTCTTTTTTCTTGGTCAAGGACTTAACAGTCCCTTCAGATTTTTCTTCCCAAAATAACGATTGTGTTTTCTATAAGATTTTGAATACCTTCACCATAGAGCTCCTTTTCTATAGTCTTAGAATATAAAATTTTCATTTTTCTGAAGAAGCTAAAAAAAAAAAAAAAAAAAATATTCTGGAAGCTACAAGAATGTCCTGAGGGTGCAATATAAATGTTTTTATGTACATTTTAAGTTATTGCCAGAACTCACAGCTTATTCCTTTTTTCATGCCTTGAAATATTTCTTCTTCTTTGAAAAATTAGAAGTAGTTCCAAGAACATAAATTCTTATTTATGATTTATTCTTAAACTTTAGTTCATTTTTTTTAAAGCAGAACATTCATTTTAATTTATCCTCATCAGTCAAGGACCTTATTTGCCCCGACACATTCATTCAAATTCTACACTTCGAACCTCTAAATTATGTCTCTTCTTTTTGCAAATTGTCCTCTAAGTAGCTAATATATTAGGTGGCATAGCTAGTGGAGTTCAGATTGTTATGTATTTTTCTGCAAAATGGTGTAATATTTTTACAAAAAATAGCAAACTAATTCTAGTAAACTTCTGTGTTTCTTAGGTGGAAAGAGGTTGTAAAAGGCTCCTTCTGCCGTATGGAAAACATTAAACCTAATAGTAAATCGTCCCAATTATTTATAGCTTATGGGAGAAATCCCAGGGCCAAACCCTGTTGACTCACAAATTCTATAAATGGATTTTGTGCTTTATAGAAAGTTGTTGTGATCAGGCAGGAGGCCAAGTACCAGATGGATTGATTGCTTTCTGCCAGAGGTATGGCCCCATCAGCTACCTCTATTAGGAATGTATTTATTCTCGAAAATGCCAGCTTGACAATTGGAGTTTAACTTGTGCTATCAAAACACATTAGTCTGGTGATCCTAGAGTTAGATCAAATGCTTTGTTGAGAGGCACTACTTTCGTCCTCTTTTGACTTAAGATCTTCTCTGTACTCCTAAATTATGATGCTGTTTCCTGCTCTTCAGAGAGTGGGTTTGCTGAGTCTCTTTTAGAGTAAAGAAATCAAATAAATGGAGTTTTCCCAAACTGTCAATAAGGATGCTTACAAGATCTTAGTTACTTAGTGTGAAACTGAGCTTTTTCACAAAATGTTTAGTCTGTGAAGGGACTGGTAGCAAACCAGCTCACAAATCAGCATCTCTTCTGAGCTGCCACCTGTTGAAAGAGGGGAAGTTAGTCACTTTGAAACACTAAACAAATTACAGGAAAAGATGTATCAATAGTCTGAGCTTTTCTACAAGAAAAAGACAAACTCAGTTAGCATTTTTTTATAACCCGAGGGAGAACTGATGATTTGCTTCACGTCCTAATCTAAATTCTACATTCATTGCTTCATGGTGAAAACAAGAATTTAAACCCAAACCAATCTTATCATAGCACATGTCTCAACATGTGAGATCAAATCCACGCTGTCAAATTACATGTCTGTTCTTAGGTATTAAACATAGAAAAGTGTAAAATCCGGAACACTTGATCTAGTTATTTCCAAGACACATTTCCAAAGCGGGTCTATGCAAAGGGGTGCAAATACATTTATAGGGTGAGAATTCATCTGACATGACTTCAGGCAGTATAGCTACCTGTATGTATCTGCGGTACTGCTTTAGATTCCCTTTACAGTTAGTGGAGGGAAATAGGTACATACAGGGTGCATTTACTCTCTCCCTAAAGCAGGGTCTCTAAAATAGGCTAGATGAATTACTCAATAGAAGTGCTTATTGCTCTACTTTGTGGTTTCCTGCATGTGGTGAATCATTCCTGAAATTTTCTGCATTGGGCAACTTACTGACCTAATACAAGGCACCTGCAGTCTCTGCAGGTGAAGCAGTGTAACCACATTAGTGTACTGAAGGATACAAACTAAAAGAAACTATTTTCCAGAAGGACTTCTGAATTTGGAGAGAGCACCGTGCCAGTCATGGCTTACGGTTTCTTGACCATGTCAGGCTAAAGCAAGTCAGATGGCCTTCAGTCAGCTTGTTCCTCTTCGTGACACATTTTTTGTGTATCAGCTTCTACAAGTGTCCTTTTTGGTTCAGTAAATTACCTGATCTCCTACTTAGTCCTCAGATTCTGTTGAATTAGATTTTTAAAAAAAAGTCTTCTAGGCAGCTTCCTCCAGCTAGTCAGCTGCTGGATTGAACATGCAAATTTCAATCTCCTACCTTAGAGAATGTCCTCGTATACATGTCAGAAATGTAGTACCTTCAGTGTTTCTTTCTCATTTTAGTTTAACAGGTGCCCTTTGAGTTTTCTTGAAATGGTGCATGGGGCGGAAGCTCACATTCACATTCTTGAGGGCACCACAAGACACAGCCCTTGTCCTAGTGCCTGGATGCATGATACGAAAGTCCTGGGTAATATTCACTGGTGGGAGACTTCTCTGCCTCACTCCTCTCTTCCTCACCAGCATCTCGTGTTGCCAGTGTGCTGATAGGTCATGTTGCCAAAGGGAGCTCATACTGACGTGTCACTCATTGTAGAATTGCCACTTGCTGGGGAATGGGGTGCCTGTGCTTTGCTAGTGCCCATGAAATTGCTGTAAATAGTAGACAGGCTTTGAGGTAAAAGCAGAAACAGTTCACCCAACTAAAGTGAAGAGCATAAGAAATCAATTGCTATACTTAAAGACAGATACAGAAAAGTTGAACAGTTACAGTCCTCGTTACTGCTCATTCAGGTCTGGCTTCAGCATGGCTTCTTTTCCTGTGTTTTCTTTTCAGCTAGCAGGCTCAAGCCAGACTAACTCCCAGGGCGACTGATGGTTCCCTGGAGATGGGATCTGGTCCTTCAGCTACGCTTTGTCTTTTAGTTGCTTCTTTCCCAAAATAGATTCTGATTTGGGATGAAGTCACCCCTTCTGTCCGCCCTATTTCTGCTTAGCATAAATTCACCCTCCTGGCCTTCTGCATTTCTGGATAAGTCTAACTGATTAAAAAGGCATCAGATTTTGTCTCCAGTGCCCTCATCAAAAAGAAGGCCCTTGGACCGTGTCTTTCCGCTGAGTGGATGTGGCTAGGCTTCACACTTATTTAACTTAACCTGTTCACACAGTGCAATCCTCAGTGGGCAGATAACAGAGGGAGAGTTACATTACCACTGGGCTTAAATGCATAAGCTGTGTCCAGCACAGAACTTCAAAAATACTTGCTATATAAATGAGTGATGAATGTGAATCATTGGTAAAACCTGGTATGATGGAAAATAAATTGAGGGATGATTTGTGTCTAAAGTAAATGGGCCACAAGCGTGGTTTGTTGGAACCAGGGAGACACAATGATGGCATTTTCCCGCCTGGATGCGTGATTGTACAATGGATATTAGAGGTGTCAAGAATTCAGTCTGAGGCATTGGAATATTGGAATAATGATAAACTACCTGAAATTCAGATACATGCCAGTGACAAAGTGTATGTACATGAGCCATGTTGCACAGAGTCAGTGCAGAACATTCTTGCCTCAAGGCAAGGTCATAGAAATCATTCTGGTGACAGCAAGAGATGGGAATGACCACCTGAGACGTCTGCTGTAGATGGTAGGGCACAGCTACCCACGTAGGTGCCAGGTGGCCCCATGGCACACCTTCAGGAGAAGCAGTCCTAGGGAGCCCTAGGCTGCCCAGTTCCTACTGCTCGTTACAAGAGCCGAGTTTTCCAAGCCTCTTTGTTTTAGACCGGTGATTTTATTTTACGATACACAACGGATCAACACATCTAGCAGTCAAAGTTCAAATTGATTAATTTAAGGGAATTTAATATGGTCAACAATTTTAGAAAGATTGGTTGCTTTAGGGCATTTTTAGACTGTGCCTGTGAAGCTGTTGTGCATTATTGCTGACTGCAAGAGTTGCTTGTTGCTGCAGCAGGGTATATTTTGTACTTGTTACTGGTTTTACTTACCACTTAAGCTTTTTCACCAGCAGAAGAGACATAGTCTAATGATTTCATTATGCCTAAGAAAAAGAAATTGTGAAACCTTTACAATAGACTCTGAGGAACTGAAATTTAAGTGACTAGGATGTGAAATTTTACTTAGTAGTGTCTTTTATGTTTAATAGTTGTAAATGTGCAAAAACCCAATCAAATAGTCTGTGTAGTGCTTAAAAAAGGTGTGAAGAAAAAGGTTATTGGGGTCTGGGAGGGCGGTCAGCTGGGTGGACAGGGTGTTTCTCTGCACAGATGTTTTGTTATTAATCTGTGAAGCTGTAAGCGTGAGAAGCAGAATTCTTAAAACCAGTCAGGTCTGTCAAATAGAAATATCAGGAAGGAAAGAGAGATGTACATAGCTCGCATGGCTGTTCTCATCAGGAAGGCAGGAAGATGCTGAGATGATGTGTTTGTCAGCTAGTCTAAAGATGCATTCTGATGGCAAATAATTGAAGATACGTTGGAAAAGATTTTTCCCTCTGCAAAGGCCTCAGAAAGCTGTTTATCCTGAAATAATCCCTAAATTTGAAGAAAGGGAATTGAACTGATATTGTCACCGTAGTGCTGTGAATCACTTTGAGTTCCTGTGCGCTTGCAAGAATTTGTCTAAAACTTCATCATTAGCAGTGCTGGCAAATATTAGATAACGTTGCTTGTGTGCTGTCTGTGTTTATGCTGAGTGGAAGCTATGGGAAGTACAGAAATTGTCTTTCACTAGTAAAGATTCACTGTTTCCCATAACTTAAAAATTTTCACGTTATGTTTGTTCCTTTTGTTCTTAAACAATTGTTACTGTATATTCAGTTTTAGTTTAGGAGCTTTCTGTAGGACCTACAACTGTGTTTAGAGACACGCTTCATAAAAGTCTCTTGAAGACTCGTTCAATGAGTTGAATATATTTTTACTGAGAGACTTTTGGAGCTAGGCATCTTCAGGAGTTTCCTGGAGGATAATTTTGTATCCTGAAATATAGGGAACTAGTCAGATAATGATATCTCAGTAAAGCCTTCTATTAATAGCTATTCTTGCTGTAATATTTAGATGTACTTCTAGAATTCACATAGCCTTTTGTCAATTCTTTGTATTTCTGCAGCTTTCAGTGCACAAGAAAAATTCTGTTTGTTTCCCAATTACAATTGATTTTATTTTAAATTATAAACTTATGCTGTGGTATCCTTACAGGACTGTTCTGTAGTTACTTGCTATTTATGTATCATCCTGGAACTTTGATTTCTGTGATAATGATAAAAAATGCATGCTTTGTGGCATTTAAATATGAAGAAATAATTTTTTTATTTTTGCTGAAAGATTCATGGATAGAACTCTTTACTGACAGGACTAGCAGTTTTGGTCCTTGGAGTTCTATTTTCCTGTTCATTTACAAGCCACTAATATGTACAAAGCTGTAAGCCATCTATTTGAAGAAACAAAGTTTTTAAGGAGAGGCTTGAATGGTTGTCAGAAGTAAGGACTGAGGGTATACAGAAAAGCATACGCTTTTCAGTTCTGCTGCTGCTAGTTTATACTGCATCCTCGGGTAGGTGACTTCACCTGACTCTTGGATTACAAAGTTGAAGTTATGCTGGGACTAGGTATCTCCAAGAGGTCTGGGTCTGAGTGCTGTGGTTTGGGAGCTGAGACAGCAGTCTTTCACAGTTCCTGTTCCTGTTGCCCAGTTTGCATTATCTAGAGATGGAAATCATATGAATCACAACAAGAGTTAAATGGAAGAACATTGGTACTGAAGACCTAGGGCTTTCTGCAGTGGTCTAATTTTAGTTAACTATAACTTTGTGGTGATGCACTGTTTAGAGAGTTGGTACTGTTTTAACAATTTCTGCAATCACTGCAGCTGTCTACTCAAGGAGATGCCAGCCAGGTGATTGGACCACTCACAGACGGACAGAGGAGGAATGTGGCTGTAGTTAATTCTCTATACAAACTGCACCAATCGGTTCTGAAGGTAGTCTTCCTTTGGTATTTCTCCTCTTGCCATAATGTTAACTTCTTTGCTCTATCGTATGCGTATTCTCCCATTAGCTGATGAGAACTGTGACAAATACAGCCCAATTTTGGGTTAAGAGCTGCACCTTGCTGTGCATTTGTACAACTCTTTGAGACTTGGCTGGCCCTTGTAAGCACCTCTATGTGACAAGTTGTCAATATTAGAAGAGTGAAAGCTGTGTTTATAGAGAATAATCACGTCTCACAGCCATTGTTTTGTGAGCCTGAACAATTGAACTCTTTCTGGTTTTTCTTATCAAGTAAACTCTGTCTTTGTACTGGTCAGCCTGATAGCCCTTGTCTGCATCTGTCCCAGCCCAAGCTTATCTTTCTCAGAAGACCCTCACTGCTTTCCCATGATTGTGGCCAAACTGAAAAGGGGAAGGAAAGGGTGAAATCAAGAAAAGCAGCACCTCACAAATATCTCCGTGCATTGTTGCTGTGACCAAAGTCTGGCCTGGAAATGTTTTCAGGACTAAGCACAGTTATGAATAATTCCAATTTACTGGCTTATTGATGCCAATGGTTACACAGTCTCTGTAAATTAAAACAAACAGATATAGCGGTAGTTGTAGTTAATCGTGTTTAAATCCTAGCCTGATTAGAAAAAAGATCACGAGTAATCCTGACTGTGGATATGTTTAAAGAATGTTAAAAAATGCTAAAAAGCCTATAAAATTTGCTTGGATTTTGCAAACAGATGGTAGATCAACTTTTAAGTCTGCTTTCTCTGATGTGTTTAGTGATGAACCTCATGTGCCTTAGTGTTGGAGGGAGATCTGATATGATTCAGTCTTTGAGTTCAGTACTTATCTGGCTTAAAAATATTATTGTATAGCATGTTCATACCTGTAAGGAAATTGGTATAATATTCCTTCAGATCATTTCTTGACTTTCAATTCTAATATCGTTGTAGCTGTACATAAACAGCTATTTAACATGTAGTATTATAACAGTCATAATACTGAGAAAGAACAACCATTCTTTCGAATATTTGCCATAGAGCTGCTTGTATAGTTCTCCATAAATTCTACACTTAGCAGTGGGAGAATACACCACTCATTTTTATTCTGATTCTGTTAACCCTTTAGCTAAATTTCAGTTGAACTCACTTGAATCATTTCTTTGCCAAGGCAGAAGCAGAATCCATAGGAAATTTGAGAGCAAAGGACCGATACTGGTGCATTGCAAATTCTGTCTGTATAAAACACATTTGATAGTTATCTATACCTATGTAAACTACTCATTACTAAGGATAACTCAGTATGTTTTTAAATGAAATTAAATATTATGGATCCTAATAATTTGTTGAATGTTGACTATTAACAATTACTTTAAAATTTTTAGGTCATTACCAATCAGAGTTCATTTCCAGCAGCTGCTGAGCAAACAGTCACAACTGCCTTAAAGGTAACTGAATGTCCATATGCTGCAGGGATAGGGCTGAGCTTTGCTTTGTTTGTTACACTTAAAATGGGCACTTACTTTCCCAGGTGCTATATTCTGAAATTTATATTTTGTTGTATCTGCAGCTACATATATGTTGCATGTGTCAAATCACTGCTTGAGTAGCGTTTGTATTCAAAAATATTCTCGTAATGGTTGGAACCCAGATGTCATCTGACTGTGAAAATAAATGTCTTTCTGTGCAGCATTCACACAGCAATAACTGGATCCTTCATCACCCCCTTAGCTCCCTTAACACACATATAAAATAACGGGTTTTTTTGCTACCTGGTGCTTTTCGGGGGGGCAATGTGGATGGCTGTGCAGCCTGCTGTGGATGACAGCTATCCACATCCATCCTGCTGTGCACTAATCTGGGAGGGGTTGTGTGCAGAGGAATGAAGGGCAGCTTGCGTGTCTGGGGAATGAACAGCTGAACGACGTGTGTGCACCAAAACATGTAC